>NC_041372.1:6834570-7124570 GCF_900634415.1 Cottoperca gobio | reverse complement strand
TCTTTATTGATTCGGACTGTGGACTTGGTGTGTGAAAGGGTCCTCGGCTGAGGGTATTTTTTGACATTGCTGTCATCATCACTTTAAATAAATAAGTATCTTGATCAACTAGAAGTTTACTGGATTCAATTGAAAGACTATCACAGCGCCCTTTGGGCTTCAAAACCCCAACAGTAGTCATTGTAAAAAGTCAATAATGTAAGATTATCGATGAAGGAAGTAAATATAATGCAAGTCATTGCTTGATAGTAGTTAGCACTCTTGGGGGCAAATTCACAAAAGGATTGCGCGGCAAGGGTCTGAGTGCTCCTGTGCTATTTGCACGTATTGAAATGAGGTAATATGCAAACATTTGGCGCAAAATTGGCCCCCTTCTATGAGCTTATTGCAAAAACATTCCAAAACACAAAGATCAGCTGTAATAGCCACATGTAGTTACAGTGAAATTATTAGTTGGTTGGCATCTAAAGCACATTGATACTGACAGACTGATATTGAATCCCAAATATGGTGTCACATTCCTTGCCTGAAGATCGCGGTTAGAACATTAAATTTTTCTATCTGCCATTGTTCTGCATACCATTTCTTGCCGCAAAGGCGACATTAATACTTAAAGAGAAACTTTCACTCTTTTTTCAAACTTTATGGTCGTGTTTGCGCTATGATATAATTAGCGCATTATCTTTCGGTGATCGGGGCGGATAGCGCGTTGCAAGTAATGCGCAATTCACGGTGCCATTAGCGACCGCTATCCATTCTTTGTGAATTAATCAGTCGATGTTGAGTGATTTTTGGAAAATGTATGTCAGCTCGATTTGGAAAGTAAAATAGGCCTCTCAGTAGATCACACCATAGTACACATATCCTTCAACTCTGACATTTTTAATACTTTCATTATGTTCAATTTTGCACACTTCCCACCACAACAACCAATGCACACTCACCCCTTTGGTAAGAAAGTACTTGGCCGCCAAGCCCAAGTCATACATGCACAGACAATCATTGAGAGCCACAGTCTTAAAGGGGTTAGCCATCGACTCTTCTTGTGACAGGAGGTTGTATCGGAAGAGCTGCTTCACCCTGTAAATGTGTATCTGAAGCTTTATTTTCGCTATGTACATTTTATAGATAAGGATATGATAGAAAACAGAAGATGTCACTGGTGGTAATGTTGCGTCGATACCTGAGGAAGGTCAACTCTCTCATTTTCTCCAAAGGGAGGTCTTCACCGGGCTGACGCGCAAACAGAGGGTCATCCTCAAGTGTCTTAAATATACATTTCTGCAGCACAGAGAAGAGGAGAAAATGTACAGGATATGTAGAGGGACATGTATGACAATAAATCACATTAATCTGAATCCCAGGTATGAATTCAAAACATATTTAGTGAAACATTATGAGAAAATCATAATCTCAGTTGGTAGACTAGTAGTTCAGGTGGTGGTAAATTAGAGCTTCATTGTTAAACAAAAGGGTGCCCTATTGATAATTGTGATGATGAAGATGAAACTATTGAACATTTACTTTATAATGCCAGAGGTTTTCAGATGTAGGGGAAATGTCATGGGGGAAATGTCAGGTGTTGGTATTAATATTAATGTGAACTATAATGCAGTGATGCATGTTATTTATCTTTGAAAATCAGTCCAAGTTGCATCAAGAATTTTCTTAGATGATAATAGGTACTGTTGTAACAAAAATATAGTAAACAAAGTGTGCAGTGGTCCTTCACCAAGACGCCATCTCTAGTGATCAGTGTTCAAACAAATTGTAGCTGAACTGAAAAGACATCAGCCAAAAGACACTATTTAGCACTAAAATTGTAGGTCTTTGAGTTGAATTATGTGGGCATGTGTCTTGTCATGAAGTGTGCCCCCCCCTTTATATTGATGCAATGTAACTTCTCCCTCAATAGAGTATTATTAAAAAGTTACACCGCATGCCACATAACTGCAACGTCCAGGGTTCAATTCCAGCCTTGGGACATTTGTTGCATGTGTCTTCCCCCCAAATGCCAGCAAAGAAAACAAATAGTGGCAGTATAACTATCTAACAACTTCAAAACATGCAGATTTAGTCCTA
Source organism: Cottoperca gobio (assembly GCF_900634415.1). Lineage (NCBI taxonomy): Eukaryota > Metazoa > Chordata > Actinopteri > Perciformes > Bovichtidae > Cottoperca > Cottoperca gobio. The sequence continues at coordinate 7,122,488 of NC_041372.1, read as the reverse complement.
ACTACAGAGATAATTTGATGCTGAGATCTACCTTGAATGCCAGGATTTCCTCTCCCTCTAAGAAGTAGAGCATGTCCTTCCAGTTGAAAGAGGCTTTTTTCCTGTAGATATCCAGCGGGCCACTGGGGAGATCAGGCGCTTCATAGTTCATCTTCTTGAGTTCAGACTGTAGGGGTTCACCATGCAGAGACGGGATGAAACAAGGGAGAGAGCAGTGGTGGAACAAGTATTCAGAGCCTTTAGTTAAGTTAAATAAAAAGTGCAACACAGGTGTACTGTGTAGCAAATGGTTTCGGATAATTGTATTACATGGAGAGTATTCCTTTATGAATCAGAGTTTAATCCAATTATTGAAACACCTAGTTTTATCTAGCAATGCAGATAGCTTTTGTTTTATGTGCACACATAACGTTCGCACTTTCTAAAAATCAAGGCAACTTTCGTAGTTCAGCTGATATCAATACTGAGCAGAGTCCAAAATCTCTGGAACCTCTATTCACAGCAGTATCTTACACTGGAAGACGGTCAAATGACCCATGTCCCACTGTCACAATTACATACCGTATGGTTTAATGGCTAACGTAAAATAAAATAAAAACAGAAGATGGTGTTAACTAAGTTACGACCTTCACTGGGAAAAGTCTATTCTTCCACTATTACGTTACACAACCTGTTGTTTGAACGTCAAAAGCCCTAACGTTATTATAAAAGGAGAACTGACGTCTTCGTAAGCAGTTAACGTTTATTGTGTAGGTAAGTCTTACCTTTAGCTCTATGTTAACTTTCCTTCCTAATATCGCGGTGTCCTTTCGTCGAGTGTTGTCACGACCTGTGTGCAGCTGGTGTGTGAGAGCAGTTTTGTTCCGTAATTTGCAACAATACCATTTCCTGACTGTGCCCTTCAAAGTAAAACCACGTCACCACTCGTTAATTGAATACAACACTTCACAACGAGAGTAACAAATCAAATTGGGTTTGCTATAGTATGAACAAAGATGCCCTACAAATATACCGTACTATTAAACCGTCCAAAAAAGATTGTGTGCTTTTTATTCTGAAAGTCCGAGGTAACTACTGGTTGCTAAAATGCTTTTCCGCCAGTAGCATCGACCATCACTCTTCCGGTTCAGTTTCTTTAAATTCAGGGCTGTCTCCTCTTCTCATCTGCAGAGTAAATTTGCCAAAAAATAAAAGTTTGCAGCTTGTACTGATTATGGCCATGGATGTATTAAAATAACTGGCACTGATAGCAGTAGCTGTCGTAAAGATGCATTTGATTGAGTCATGCTTTACAGCTTTCGTAAATTGCAACGCAATTGAGACAGAAGAGGGATTGTTTATTGGATAAATAAGACAGTGCCTTTGAGACAAAGGGAACATGTAGGTTTTAGGTTAAAAATCGCGTTCATCACCTGAAGTGTATTGTAGTACACGATGATTGAAATGAGTCGCTCTTCGATAAGGCACGTGTGGACTTGGGTACCCCCCGAACAGTACAAAGCTGAATTATGATGCTATAGTGCATACATATGCAGATGTTTATGAGGGTTTCGAAGCACTACTGTTTACATACTCCATCAAACTTAAAGAGGATGCGAAAACTGTGATTCATGCACCCAGAAGAGTTCCAGTGGCTTAGTTTGACAGACTGAAGTGTAGTTTATTCTACCTAATGTTTTTACAAAAGTTATGTCTACAAACCTATATACCTGATAAATGCATTATACCTGAAGTACAACCTTTAACTAAATATAGTGTATAGAAGACTTAAGCACTCACATTACTATGTGAACTAAGCTTATGTAACTTAAGTGAATGAACTGTTAAATCAGTTAAAGAACACAAAGAACGCTTATAAGAGCAGAATGAACCTCCAAAATACACAGCCGACCCTCCCAAAGTACATAGTTGACAATTCTCAGTAAACATCTGTCTGCTGAAACTTCCTTTGGGGTAGTTTGGTAAGTTATTAAGCTGTCGAAACATAAAAGACAAAGTCCATCCAGTTTTTTGGTAGACAACTAGGGTAAGGGTTACTGCCATAACTATTTAAACAAGGCCACGACAGAAGCAGAAGAAACCCTCATTAGACAAGTGATAAGAATTACAGTTAGCATCTGGGGGGGGGTCATTCCACCACAGAAGTCAAACCTAGACCGCATGTAGGGACTGTGTGTCATAAAGAGTGTTGAACAACAAAAAAAGTCTTGTATAAAAGTTCAATAGAGTAGTGCAGGAGTCCTAAAACTACTAAACGTCATCACGCCGAAGAGAAGTCCGCCTTAGCTTAGGTGGTGGCAATGGAAAAATCCCATTGGTGTTTTGTCGTGGGAACCAGTGTGATGCTAACTTGACTCCAAAATGAATTTTGCCGTATGCCTGACATTTGGCTGCAGGAGTGGCCCAATGAATATTTAATTTAGTTTTAAAGGTGCTTTACTGGTTTCTTAAACAAAGTCAGGGATTCTTCCATTCTCCATCTGCTGATAGGTCCCCCACATGATAGCTTAGGCTTCTCTCTGTCCAAACTGAACTGCTACAACTGAGCCGTTTATCCTCCTTTGCGTACACCTCCTTGATGTCCACATTGTCTCTGCAAATAAAAGATCTCTGAGGCCTTAATTCCCTGGTAAATCTTGCACTTACCTGGTACTGGCGTTCTTATTTTTTTGTGGTCGTCATTGCTGGCTTCATTCATCACATCATGGTCTTTACCTTACCTTACCTTGACCTTCATCATAATAAGCTAATAAAGCCAAATAAATATATTTTTAATTAACTTTATTCTGAGGCACCAGAATAATCGGCCAACCTTAGAGTCCAATAGATGAAGTTCCTCCAGCCCATGCTATTATTTAAATATTTAATTACTGATTTTTACTCAAATATTATTATGCCATGAAATAGTTAAATGAATGAATATGTATATTCAAGTTTAATAAACCAAAAGGTGCACAATGGGCTTACAAGACACTTTTACATATAGAGATAAAACAAAGTACAATATATATGACGTGTACACTCTTTGACAGTCTCAAAAGAAATCATTTTTGTATATTACTATTATCTGCAGTCCTCTGCTGCCCTCTGCTGGACAGCACTGAAATATAATACACCTCTTCACTTTGTTTTCTTGATTGTAACATAGCATGTGGAAAATTCATGTCACAGAAGAACAATTCATGAAGTTATTAAAGGCAATTTAGGGTCTCGAGTTCACCTTACCTGTATTTAGTGGTGGGAGAAAAGCTCAGAACCTTTACTGAAGTAAAAATAGTAACATCATAGTGTAGAAATACTACACTAAATACTTAAATATGTACTTAAGTAATGAGCAACGATAAAGTTTGCATACAATTGGGACTACATACTACTGGTCTGCGCAAAGGATTGTGGGTCAGAATAGCCAGAAAAGCATGCTGCCTAGTATACCGCAAAATGCGACTGGATGCAGTAGGAAATGCTGGTATTTTTGGCATATTGCATTTGACATACTATGTATTGGGACATACTAAATCTGACATGCTATTCAGTTTGGGTATTGGAAGGCACAGTATGATTGGGTACAAGCTGGTTTTCACGGCACAAGCCCTGAATTACAATGTTTTAATCATTGGTAGCATTTGATTTTGTTCAACTGTGTTCACGTCAAAGATCAACAATGTCATACTTGACCTGTTTGACCTACTAAATTGCATATACTTATAGTGTGTATATATACAGTATATATATAGAGAGAGCTTTAAACATATCAGGGGTTCCCTTTGTAAACATAGAGAACCTATAACATAACAACTTACCATAATTAACAAAGAAGCCATTATCAGAATTACTGTAATTAAACTGCCCTTTGGAGTTTTTTTGTAAACAAATTTGGATTTAAAATGGAATGTTTCTCACCCAAACACACTGTGTGGATCATTGAAGCCTTTATTTGTGTATTGCTGCATTTCTTGTTACATTACTGCAGTCAACTGTGGATCTGTGGATGGCATAATAACATTGGCAGTACAGTGTATGTTTTAATCTGCATGCATCCAAGAGCGCAGTGATGTTCTCATGTGCATGCATGAGATACTGACAAAACAGGCACCCACTTTTGAGACAAATAATTGCTCCATAGCCCCTACAAAAAGTTGCAAATATTACAGCTGTTGCTAATTAGTCAATCTCTCTTCATAGATGTTCCTACACAAACCATTCATCCAAGTAGAAATGTGAGTGTGAAATGTTCTGCCAGGTATCAAAAATGTTATCTTTCTCATCATTGCAATTGGCATTGCGATTAAGATCACCGTTGGGATTTTCATTGGCATTGCCATTGGGATTGCCATTGCCATTTGGATTGTCATTGGGATTGCCATTGCCATTGCCATTGCCATTGGGATTGTCATTGGGATTGCCATTGCCATTACCATTGCCATTGGGATTGCCATTTACATTGCCATTATGATTATCATTGAGATTTGAGATGAGTTTTTTTGCTCTTTTTTTTGCTATTTCTCTTAGCTCCTCTTTCAAATGGCGGCTCACCTCTTCTGACAGAAGGTTTTCATAAACACATCTGTAGTATGGAGGGCACAACAGGTCCAGTACAGACACAGACACAGAGCTCCTTTTCCAAGTCTTCCATCTGATAATGCCATTGATATTAATAATTCAAAAATATTCCAAAGTAAAAAAAATCCAGAGATTACAGCAAACGCCCAGGTCTACAAAAGAAACAAATGTAAGCTTTAAGATTTATTTACCTCAATATTTAATGAAATGCAAGTACTATTGCTTTTGTGGGGGAATCATGTGGGGTATTACAGAAATTTGTGGTATTACCCATTTTCTGGTTACATTCAAGGTCCAATTAATTTCACACCTCCTAACAATAAAGGAGGCCAATAATGCATTTGCAGATCCAAATGGCACATGAGATAGAAACATATGTGTAAACCTGGTTGGATTTTATGATGCCAGCGAAATGGATGGAATGTAAATCCACAAGTAACATACAGGTGCTTTATCATTATATTTTTAAGCACAGTATTTTAGTAAAAGTCACCTGCCTTTTTTCACTTACCCTTTTAAAGCCATAATAAGACATATAATTATAAAACATCTTTTTAATAATGATAATGATTGAACCTGTGTTGTTTTTTGTGGGTACCAGATATATTATTTATTTATTATATATTATTTAAATGTTAATGTTTCAGACTAATTCTTTTTTACAATTACAAACTGTACCGCACTGGCTAAAACAACATATAGTTTATTATGGTTTAACCCCACATATTTCACTTGATGTTTAAAAGAGACAATAACAGCATGGTATTTTAAAAAACTAAAATGATTTTGTTGCGGTTTTAGTCTTTTTCAACCAGATGTCTTGCTTTAATTGAAATTATTTGATTTTACTTTATCTCTTTTTTTTCTTTGTCCATCCATCCATCGTCTACCGCTTATCCGGGGTCGGGTAGCGGGGGCAGCAGTTCCAGTAAGGAACCCCAATCTTCCCTTCACTGGGCCACATCCTCCAGCTCCGACTGGGGAATCCCGAGGCGTTCCCAGGCCAGTGAGGAGATATAATCTCTCCACCGAGTCCTGGGTCTTCCCCGGGGTCTGCTCCGAACTGGACGTGCCTGGAACACCTCCCTAGGGAGGCGCCCAGGTTGAATCCTTACTAGATGCTTCTAGTCCTTCGGTACCCTGCAACTGTTTCCGGAGTCCTCCCGGATAACATAACCTGGAAGGACTCCTTCTTCAGTCGGACGGCTTCCCTGACCACCGGGGTCCACCACGGTGTTCGAGGGTTACCGCCCCTTGAGGCACCTAAGACCTTGAGACCACAGCTCATCACCGCAGCTTCAGCAATAGAGGTTTTGAACATTGCCCACTCCGGTTCAATGCCCCCAACCTCCACAGGGATGTCTGAAAAGCTCCGCCGGAGGTGTGAGTTGAACATCTCCAGGACAGGAGCTTCCTCCAGACGTTCCCAGTTCACCCGCACTACCCGTTTGGGTTTACCAGGTCTGTCCAGAGTCTTCCCCCACCCCTTAATCCAACTCACCACCAGATGGTGATCAGTCGACAGCTCCGCCCCTCTCTTCAACCGAGTGTCCAAAACATGCGGCCTCAGATCAGATGACATGATTACAAAATCGATCATTGACCTTTGGCCTAGGGTGCTCTGGTACCACGTACATTTATGAGCATCCTTATGTTCGAACATGGTGTTTGTTATGGCCATTCCATGACTAGCACAGATATCCAACAACAAACGACCGTTCGGGTTTAGATCAGGGAGGCCGTTCCTACCAATCACGCCTCTCCAGGTGTCTCCATCGTTTCCCATGTGTGCGTTGAAGTCACCCAGCAAGACTACGGAGCCCCCTACTGGAGCTCCTGCAGGGCTCCACTCAGGGTCTCCAAGAAGGCTGAATACTCCGAACTGCGGTTTGGGGCATAGGCACAAACAACAGTCAGAGTTTCCCCCCCCGTAACCCGAAGGCGTAGGGAGGCGACCCTCTCGTCCGCCGGGGTGAACTCCAACGTAGCGGCGCTCAGCCGGGGACTTGTGTATCTTAGAGCACGATCAGTTGTGCCTGTAATCTCCTATTTTCTTTGAATATTGCTTGTTTTTTGGTATACATTTTCTAAAACATATAATGAAATGTATCTGAGGGTATTAGCAATTACTTACAAACACAAACACACACATCTGTCCTAGATGAGGAGATAACAGGTAACTCTTTCTTCACAAGTTGTGACAGCTGATCCGTCTGATGAGTACTAGGCAGAGGCTCGGGTGGCTGCCTGGAAAAGTCACGGCAGTCACATAGATGGCAGTCTTGCCTCTGCCTGTTTCGTTTTAAAAAAGAAAAATCAGAGCAGACATCAACACATCTGCACATGTATCTCCCCTGCAGACCTTACCCTCAAAGCATGCTCTGAAAAAAAACTTTGCAGTTTAGATGAGTGGACACTAATTCCTTTACAATGACATTAATAATGTTCATGTTGTAAGGACAACCAATTGTCTGCCTCCACTGGTAATAACATACAGTATGTCTATTATTATTTGCATTCCAGCAGAGTTGAATGATTGAATGATTTTACTTTTGAGTTAATGAATGTTAAAAAAACAGGTTGTTTTTAGGTATTTAAATGTAATATATAATGATAAATCCATAGAGAATTATGGAAATAAGAAATCAGTCATTCTCTGCATTCTCAGTTGTTTACCACAATGTGCAAGACCCGACTTTCACTTCTCATTCCCGCGCTTACTTTGATTTTCACTGCCTCTGTATATTTCAGAGAAAACATTGTCACATGATCAGTTGTGCCTGAAATCTCCTATTTTCTTTTATTTAAGGTCTTAGACTATTGCTTGTTTTTTGGTATGCATTTCCTAAAAACATGTAATATAATGAAATATCTAGGAAGGCATTAGCAATTTGTTTCAAACACAAACACACTCACATATCGGTCCTAGATGAGGAAATAACAGGAAATAATATAATTAAAATGCATTTGAATATTTTCTTTATGTTAATCCAAAGAAACGTTTATTGCGTTATGTTTTTGTTTATATTGTTAAAGTAAAAATGTTAATATCTAATGACCTCTCCATAGATAATGATGGAAATAATTAGTCATTATTTTTATATCTTTGAAGCGCACCTTTTTTCATATTGATTTAATGTATTATTGAGAGGAGAGGAAAAGGATAGGCAATATTTTTATTTAGAGTTTGCTACAAATGTCTAGTATACTCCATGGTTTAAAGAGTCCAAAGCTGTAATTCAAGATTCGTGCCATTATTGTCTTGGCAAGAGTTTGTGAGTTTTGACAACGGCAGTTTTTGTTGCAGTTGTCCCCTAGTTGGGACAAACTGACAGCATGCTGACTGTCCTGCTGCATCCAGCTGTTTCAGGACCCTTTCACACTGACAGCCGCACCGTCCTCCGGGACACTCAGACTGAAGTCCTGCGGATGTAGTCCTGTCTGTAGATCACCATGGTAACCTATGCTGCACGGCTAACCTGCTCCGGAGTGAGTTAACTTCAGAGGATGAGATCAAGCTGCAACAGCCCGACTATTGACCAATCAGGTCATCATTCCTAAAGGATTCTGACAGGGACAAAAGTACTGAGTTTACAATAAAGCAACAAACAATACATACAATTTTAACATCCAGATAATTCCTTTGTCAGAATTTATTTCTGTCATTATGAGAAGCTGTTTACAAAACTTTGCATGTATGTGTTTAAAACAGGACTACTAAATTGTTCGCATTGTATCATTCACGCAAATTTAAACACTTGGACAATAACGTCCGTACTGTAGCAACTGTACAGACGTTAGCTGTGAGCTGTTAGCTAGCTAGCAACCCTGTCTGTGGGTAGCCTAATGAATGTGTGTAATGAAAGCTGCTAGAATATGTGTAGCAAAGGTATGAAGACAAATAAGTTTCAATACTAGTGACTAATTAGTAAATTATCCGTAACTAAACTGGACTGAGAGTCTACAGCCATGCTCACGGCTTTGAACTTAGACCCAATAGTGCTTTGAAATTAATGCTAATGTCAGCATGCTAACATGGTCACACTATGCTACATGCTGATGTTTAGCAGGTGTTATGTGTAATTGGTTATTAGCACTAAACAAATTAGCCTACAGCTGAGGCTGATGTAATTTTCCACGGAAAAATTTGGATCTGATGGTGGCGCTGGATGAATAGTCAGCGGATCAAAACATCCGATCGTCAAAGTGGTGGAACAAACAACCATCAGACTGACAATGCTATTAAGTGAGCCACTAGTGTTGCTAATAAGATATTTTACAAATATATGATAATTTGTGGTTTGTAAAAATGTGTCTTCCTATCCACAAATAGCCTACCACCCAACATGAAGCACTTTTGTCCAATGTGTTGAAGCTAGTTTCTCTCCATACAAAAGCGTCCCGTTTTCCCATTGGAGTAATTCTGCCTCCTTTCATTGGTCTCAGCCCTTGTGTAGAGTTACATTTAATATTTCTGAAAAAATATATTGGTGAGAAAAGGTTTATATTGTGTAAACATATGTGTGAGACCTGTATGATGTGTGGTGTGTGGGACAGGATAGGAACAGTTTTCTCTGTGACTTCAAATTTATTGATATGCTTGGGAGAATATTTAATATAAATACATATTCCACTGCACAACAATCCAACTGTTGTGCTACAAAAATACTTTAATATCAAACTATAATAATGAAAACTATGATAGGTAGCCACAGAATGAATTAAAAAGTAGTGGGAAAAGGACTTTGATCCTTTATTTAGTAAAGCTATCAGTACCACGATGGAATAATACTGCATTCAGAAGTTTATGCAAGTAAAAAGTATTTGAAGTCAAATGTAGTAAAATAGTCTTCATGGTTTTTCACATTGTTATATTACTGTTGCATAAGGACAAATGTGTTATACTGTAAATATATAATTTCTCCACGTACTGCTGGTGTCAAACCCTTAAAGGAATAGTTCAACATTTTTGAGAAACTGTTTGTTGAAATGTTTAACTTTTGGTCAGCGCCAGGCTATCTGTCCCCTCTGTCCCCCCAGTCTTTATGCTAAGCTTAACCTGACCCCAGACCCTTTACTTAAACGAATAGTTCTGAAAAACACAGTTATTCACATTCTTTCAGTGATTGAGATGTTCAGATTGATATCAATCTCATGTCGGTGTGTCAAGTACAGACCTAGAGTCAGGATGTGATTAGCCTAGCTTAGCATAAAGACTGGAAGGAGGAGGAAACAGCTAGCCTGGCTTTGTCCAAAGTTAAAAAATACACCTACCAACACCTCTAAAGCTCACAGATTAACATGTTGTGTGCAGATTCCCTAAATGTTGTAAAACAGAAGTAACTGGGTGGATGCATACACTGTTTTTCCATCAAGAAACGGTTCCAGTACAGAACTCAACCCCTAGAACTACAAATTGTCTTTTTTACATTTCTGTTTCTATACAGGTTGAACCAGCTAGTATAAATGAATGAGCATTAGATGTGTTGGTAGGCCAGGATGTTTCCCATGCCTCCAGCCGTTATTCTAAGCTAGGCTAACCACTGTGGCTCCATACTCAACACATAGACATGAGATTGATATTCATCTTCTCATGTAACTCTCTGAAAGAAATCAAATAGGCATATTTTTCTAAGAGTTTGAACTATTTCTTTAAGGCACAGACGTGATACAAATATACATTCTCAGCTGACTCTCGGATAGAAAGCAAATAGGAGTATTTCCAAAAATGTTGAAAGATTTCTTTAAAAGAAGGAAAATAACGTGAAAGAAAACACAGACTCGTCACTTGTCTTTACTTAAAATACAACAAATGAGGAAGGTTTGTTCATGTTCCCCCTTCTGGAGGTCCAATGCATTACCAATCAAGCCATGATAAAGCAATCACTACAAATCAAGCACAGAGAAAGATTTAATGTACAGAGATTTGCATCATTGAGTGCATATTAAAATAAAATCTTTGAAGCCTACACATTTCTATCATGACACTGGCTAGGTTAAACTCTAGCAGTGCATCTTATTTATATTTTGCATGTAACAACGTTAGTTTTTAAAGTAACTAGTTACTACAGCTGTCAAGTTAATGTTGTGGAGTAAAAAGGACAATATTTCCATCTGAAATGTAAAAGTATAAGGTCTCACAAAATGGAATTACTCACATAAAGTAAAGTTCTTAAAAACTAGTATACTAAATGTACTTAGTTACTTTTTTTTATCTCTTGGCTTAACCCAAACCTGCATTACCCTCTCAGAACACAGCCATTTCAACCTCTTATTGTGTTAATCTTATAGTTGTTAAAATATAGTCTTATTTTCAATGCCACTGTATACTAATGTACAAACTGCTCTACATGTCATTTGTCAAATGGTTCAGCTTTGGAGAAACATTGTCAAACCGACAGAGACACTGGATGATTGTTTCCGGACATCAAGATGTTCGACAAGAACATGTGTTTTTCACTGAAGTCGATGCTACTTTACAGGAGAAGGGAGCTTATCTATTATTGCCAAAGACAACTAAAGTGCATGCTGCTTTACCCACTAACTCAATGGCTTGTACAGTAAGTCATAAAACATACAATAATATAACATTTAACCCTATAATACTTATAGGGTTTGCAGCACAATGTGTTAGCATTTTATTCACTTGTATACAAAGTATACAAGCATCACATTTTTCAAACAAAGTGCTAAAAGTAACAAAAAAATAATAATTTCAATAATTCAATTCAGCGTCACATTCAACCACTGACGAGATCACCTTTGACTTTCGTTTGTGTGCTATGGTATTACGTAAAAAGACAAATATTTAACCCAACAAAACCCAAAATTCTATAAATTTGCTGCTTTTTCTTAAATTTTCGTAGGCTAATTGACAAACATGGAAGTTTAGCGGTCATGAAATTTGGCACTTCTTTGAGCTTCCCTCAAGCACACAATGCATCCACATCCAGTGAAGAAATGTTATGCATAAAATCCAGTGTATCTACTGAACATATTGTATATGTGTGTGCTATATTAGAAGTAAGCATAGGCATCCAGCACTCTGGAAAACTGGAAACACATCTGAGACTTCATGACAAAAGATACGTTCCCTGATTAATGGGATTTTGGGGCGCTAGTGGGCTCTATAACCAATCTTTGAATTTTTTTAACCCATTTAACCAATTTTGGTGTCACTAATGACCTAATGGGTAATACATCATTTATATATGCTTTATAAAGCAGCAATAAACCATTTGTACAAAGGACCTTTGGATTATCAGGTTGGGAAAAATTCATTAAAGACAGCATAAATTGTTTGTTCAAATGCCTAAATACAATATTTACCTGGAGAGGATGTCAATTCACCAAGTAAATTATGACTTGTCTATGAAAGCAATGGCAGCTAAAAAAAAATTAAACCTGGATTGGTGTTTATTTCCCATATCCTATCAATACTGTTTGTTTCTTTAAACCAAAATTCTATTGACAAACCTTAACAGTGGTGGTTAACAGTGGTGGCAAATAAGGACATATATCTCTGCAGATCTACGCAGAGAAGAGCACCACCGCCTTCGAAAAGGAAAGGTAAAACACATTAATGTACCCAAAATCTGTACATGTCGAAAAGAAACAACAACCAAATCCCAGATAAGTGTTTTCCAGCCCTCACTTTCTAATAACCAGAAGATACGTAGTCAGAGTGCTGAAGAGATATTTCAAAACACAAAATGTATTATGCTGGAAGATGATATACTATACACCATATGGGTTTTTCACAATCTTGCAGCCCAAATGTTGTCCATATTACTGAACCATAATGCATAAATAAAATATTGAAATATTATTAACATTAATAAAGCTATTAGTTACAATGCATAAACCCTTTACAAACAATAACTTAAAAAAAGAAAATAAATGGTATTAAAAAGAGTTAATCCAAGACCTATGTTGGCCTTTGTTTAGCTAGCATGCAAAAACAAAAGAAATGCCCATGTTAACAGCTTTTTTTTAACTAATCTATATTAATAAATGATTTATTAACAAGCATCACTTGTGTGAAAGTCGTACTGAAAATGGTTTTCTGTGGGGCTATGTGTCATACAAAACCACACTGCAAATTTCACATCAAAATCTGGGAGCCAAGCAGAAGTGCATCAGAGTTCAGAGAATTTAGTTAGTACAGTACTGTAGGAAACTCTTAAGCCTTGAGTTGAATGATCTCGTTGAATGTAGAAGTGTTTTGGATCACATTTACAATGTCTATCACTGAAATTCATCAAACCACAATTGTTGGATTGATCTCAATCTGCAGAACTCAGTGGCAGAAACTTGTTTCAATATGTGAAGCTTAAGACCTCAGACGTTTGTAGGAGCCTCTTCACCTTTGGCTCTGTGTATGTCTATGTCTATGTAGGCATGTACATTGAGGACTTGAAGATGTAATGACCAATTTAGATCATCAACAAGGCAAAGAAACACAGAAACAAAACGGTTTGCTTCTGCCAGATTCATTCGCATGCTAATGTCAAATTGTTTGGAATGTCAAAATGCTCTTAATAAGCCATAATAAAAGCATCCAAAAGATGCTTTCTTTCACATGTGATGATGACTGAGTCAACTTTATGGAAGTACTGTAAAAGTAGAAAAGAATCATCAACATTGGAGCTATGCAATCTTCCTTTTTTTTTTGCATCGTAGCAAAACACCTTGGAGTATAAAAAATTCAGAACATGACAAAACTCAAATTGCCAGCACAAATTGATTGAAATTGACCGGGCCAATTTATTGACATTGTCATGACCCTAGCAACTCAAGGGGTAAAAAGTTTGCTGGTACACAAAACAACTTCAATGATTACAAAACTGAAGTGTAAGGCCTCAGTATGCTTTAAAGAAAGTTATATTCAAAGTGTCTAGAAGCCCCTTTTCTCATGGTGGGTTCACGGGGCATGTGAAACGTTATCTCTATGTATACAATTGTATTACACCCCGACTACAAAGACTTGCAAAAGACAGAATTATTGAAAAGAGACGCTATGATGGGAGGCATTTTGGCCACGCCTTCCAATGTGGACAGTCATAACCGGTACAAACACTTCTCTCATACAACCTACTTCCTTTGAAGCATACTAAGGCCTTTAAATAGAAGAACGTTTTTACAAGGGATTGTTGATTTGTAGATGGGGAAGAAAGCCTATAAAAAATGCCCCCTACCCCATCTGTGAAGATGATAATATCAGGACTCAAGAAAGCAGAGCATGCTGAAATGGTGCTGAAAGTGAAGTGGCAGCAGGGCACATTAAGTGAACATTGAAAATAGAATGTTTTATTTTATTTTTTTTTAAAGTGAGATGATCCGTGATGGGTCGACAGGTTCTGAGACAACTGGCCACTGCTTGTTTCCTACAAATGAGGCTGTCAAAAGCTTTTTGGCCATTCAAGTGTTAACATTAAGTCTTCATTCTGGCATCTCACAAGCTCCAGTGGCTTTCCAGCAAAACGTACAGTATTTACATGTATTACATATTATTATGACAAGACAACAAAAAATAAATTAATGAGTATATTTATAATAATCTGTCGAAGGATACTCCTACTTGCTATGTTACGGTTAGAGTTATGTAAAACTTAACAGAGGGTGTATTTGATTGTGAGGAAAACATCTAGCTAATTGTACAGAGTTTGTTTCAAAAAGTACTCAGCTGGTTGGAGTTTACTATACTAAATATATGGTTGTGTGTGTGTGTGTGTGTGTGTGTGTGTGTGTGTGTGTGTGTGTGTGTGTGTGTGTGTGTGTGTGTGTGTGTGTGTGTGTGTGTGTGTGTGTTTGGGGATGGAGAAGGGCTGCATATGTACATTTCTTCATCACTGCCTTCATAAAGGCTTTTTAAATCGTCATCTTCCTAGACATCATCTTCATACACAAGCACAGAAGGCAGTAGAGGACATGGGTTAAGATGATTGTTGGTTTTTTCAAAGTTATTTTCTTGAAATCACAAAACAATTACCAAAATAACCAAGCTTTGTTTGTATGTGATAACAAAATAAACAAAAGCTACCAAACTGACTTCTCATGATCATTTAGAGTTGGGAGTGATAAACTGCCAACAAGAAACCTGAGTATCAAGTATCTTGGGGTCTTGTTTACAAGTGAGGGTAAAAATGGATTTACCAAACTTTCAGGTCCCAAACTGAAGAAGGACCTGAGCCAAGCACTGGATTTACCGGTTGATGTACCTTCCGGCTTTCACCTACTGTCATGATGGTCATTGGTTACTATGGGTTTAGAGAGAGTTACTGCCCTAAGTCAAGGAGTTATCTTGTCTTGGTTATGTGTCCACAAGTGGAAATAAGAACACAAGATCGACAGACAAATAGATCTGTCATGGTTGAGGTAAAGCTCTTCATTGACCGGTCAATCTTCTTCCTACCCAATGATTTCCAATGACCAAAATAATGTGCTTGCCGATTCAAACATCTACTGTATATAAGAAGAGCCACTGCTCCTTCACCTCAAAAGGAGTCAGTTGTGGTGGTTCAGGCATCTGATGAGGATGCCTCGTTAACACCTTCCTTCAGAGGGTATCAAGGCATGTCCAACTGGGAGGAGACTACAGGGTAGACAAAGAACATGCTGATGGGAATACAAAGGCCATGAAATCGGGGAATGCCTTGGGATCACAGGACTAGCTGAGGGATGTGGCTAATGAGAAGTATGTATGGGCTACCTTGCTTAGCCTGCTGCCACTGCGACCAGGATGGATAAATGGGAATGATTAGCTCACACACTCATACACTAACTATACTGTAAACCAACTATTTCCTACCACTGGAAAACTATATCTAGCACTAGTAATATTGTTAGGACTATTATAGGAGGAAATGAAACTAGTCTACTTATCCACAACAGAGGGCACACCATAAAACTTGTTTGAATATTATAGGGATATTCAAGGGATATATTAGGAGTAATTTGGGTAGTAAACTTCTTTGGGAACTCCAAAATATGAGCTACAAAACACAAAATCAGCTATAATGATAAGATGGTTTATTATCTCATCGTGGAGCCCAAGATTAACCAAATCCGAATCATGAGAACACAGTTTGGGTTATGTTATGCCAAGATCACAATAAAACAGACATGTTTTTATAAATAGATTACAAAAAATATTCTGTGATCACAAAAAAACTAATTGTAAAAATAATCACACCCATGGCCTTCTAATTCTTCCATATCTTCACTTCACTCCTGGCAGCAAATGTTAGGGCATCGGTGACTTAGATGAGTGGTGACTTTCTTTGGTTACAAACAATAGGGTAAAAAGATAGTTCTCCTCCTATTTTGTTATGCTCCCTGGTAAATGTTGAAGATCATGGCCACTCTAATAGATCCTTGCTAAAATATTTTTTAAGGATGTCCATTTAATAATTTTGTTCCTTCTTTTAAAACCTTTTAAGGATTTGACTTATCATTTATCTTTCTTCAGAAAACAGGCCCAGTTATTCTCACAACTAGAAAATTGCATACCAGAAGAAGAAGAAGGGGGGTCAAAGTCATGATAAAAGCTGGTCAAGGCAACAGGGAAATAAAATAGTTCTATACAAACGGAGATCTTTTTCAAACAAGATTTTTCTGTCTGGCTCAGAGTAATGTCCGGTGTCACACCCTCTATATGGGCATTTTAAGGGAGATTTAGAGAGTGTTACGAGTGTGAGCGCTGCACTATGGATGCTCATCCATCATGTAATTTTAATGCCACAGGGGCAATTAATCACTAGAGAAAACTTGTTGTGTTAAAAACATTTAAAGGCCTGCTATGATGCCTCTAGTAGAGGTTAACAATGTAGGTGGTAATGGACTACATATAGGTGGAGGCCAAAGAATGTGAAGCAGAGTGTTGTGTCCTCCACCAAGTGCATTATTTGCTATATGGCGACACACTGGTATTGTGTTTAAACCATGGCCACTTACCAAAAAAACAAGTCTACAGCCATGCTAGCAGCTTTGCGAGGCTGCACTTAGGCACAGCGATGATTTTATCTAAATGCTAACGTTAGCATGCTAACATGCTCACATTGACAGTTAACATGACAATTTTTAGCAGGTATAATGTCTTTGCCATCTTAGTTTAGCATGTTAGCTTGCTAAATTAGCATTTGATAATCAATAAAAATAATAGCTGAGGCCGATTGGAATGACATAAACTAAAGTGTTGGACAAATGGAAATGTTGATCTGATGATGGCGATAGATGAAAAGTTATTGGCTCACCAAAGTTATGTCAATTAATCCTGAGGGAAACATGAATGTGTGTATTAAATTTTGGACTAAATTGTAGGCCAAACTGTGTCAGATGTTGCGATATTTCACTGGATACGTTAAAACTAGCTTTTTGAAAAGTCAAGGGATTATCAGAGTCACGAGGAATCATCCTCTGGGGAACATCTGTACCACATTTAATGACAATCCATCTAGTGATAGGCCTAGTTGTCAAGATATTTCAGTCTGGGGGAAAAATGGTGGACCAACAATACAGTATCAACCAACACAGCCATGCAGTTAGCATTTTAAAAGACACGTGCCTGTTGTGCAGAAATGAGTACTCTCCTCTGCCATGGTATAATCCACAATATTCTGTTCAGGTCAGGACCATAAATTAGAGATTTGTTTGCTCTAACATTGTCAAAGCTTCTCTTAACACTGGTCTTGTAGGCGTGTAGTCACAGGGGACACTATTTTTCAAAAGGCATTTGCCAGCTAATATTAGTGATGGTTAAAACATATCAGTATACAGTATTTCTGTTAATTGTAACAGTTTTTTCCATTCTACACCTCATCCCTGCGTTAGCTGAAGCCAGTAGTAAACTGCACAGTAGTCTGTTAAACATCTTTAAGCGTTAGCATTTTGTTTGGCATTATGCTAGCAATCTATAAAAGTAGCCTAAGCCTAAACTTCACTTACAGCTTCAGAAGTTATTAATTTCTGTTAAAAATTTATTGCAGCATTTAAGTGAAAATATTAAATTAGTAACATAAATATATACAGTAAAAGATTTAAAACAATAAAAAGACAAAAGCTAAGACATAAGCTTGACCATAACGAAGGATAAATTGTCAGCCATTTTGTGACTGAGCATGTTCATTTCAATAACAGGCTTTGTTTGTTGTTTCTGCAGAGATTTGTTGTTGATGTTCCTAAGGTTATGCTAGTTAATAGATGCACCTATCAACATTACGGTGATGGGATCTATAAATTACCCCTATTTGATCCTGAACTATTCCTTTTCATTCTAACGTAGACACAACCTGTCTGTGTAGTTTTAATAAAGTGCCTTCAGAGTTGTGCAGATTTAGTAACCCAACTCAGCCTGTGTACATATTTAGAAGGTTCATATTTACAGAAAGAACAGAGATGAAAGGTTTGAGATGCCCTAAGGGTACTTCCTTTTTTTCTTTAGAGAATAGAATTTGCATGTTGACTGTTTTTAGGTTTCAGGGTACATCACTGCTACCGGTGTGAGAAAGCCTCCCCAAGCTAATCACTCTTATTACACCTTCCCATGCCATACGACATACAGAGGGTGGACATAATAACAAAAACCCCTGTAATCATAGTAATGAAACGCAAGATAAACTAACAAGGTGATGATTCAACTCTATAGTGAGTTTTAAGGGTGTAGTTTGTAGTGTTGTTGCTTTGGACTGCATTAGATGCCAGTCACATCGGCATTTATTATAGCGATGTTTTTGGACCAAAAAAGCACAAAAATCTGCACAAATTAGCACCGCTGACCAATTTTAAACACTATAACGCTGACCCAATTATCCTCAGTCAATACAAATTGGGTCTGACTGCTCTTGGAACCCCTTTCACATGGGATCGATTTTAAATAGAAAAAAGGAAATGTATAAACTTTGAGTTTGGTTATGGGTTATTTTTACCCCGGGAAGACCTCTATTAAAGGGTGTTAATGCTATTTAGTCGTCGTCGTCGTCCCCCCCCCCTTATGTACATTGGAGGCACAAAATATTAACCAAACCTCAAAACTATATGGCCTTAAAAATAGGTACTTAAAATGATTGTAAAGTTGTATCAACACCTTGGACACCAAGTGCATATTATAATCTTTACAAATGCATTTGTGACACACTTATTGTGTCTGAATACATGATGTGTTTGCAATAATATGTCCACTCCCTGTATTTTTGGGGGTATTGTTAAATGTAACTAACTTCAAAAAGTTGTTTTGTTTTGTAGAGACTACATTTTGTTTGCTTGGTTTTTATCTCCTCAGTACAGAGCGTCGTGTTTTTCTGGTAAGTGTAATTGAGTTGTGTCCGTTCCTTGTTGTGTAAACCCTTGTCCTTATTCCTTTCTGGCTCCATCATCTTCTCCTCCTTTCCAGCCACCTTCTGTAACTAGATAACATCTGACTCAACCACGCATTGCTCGGTGTACTCCTTCACCAGCTCCACGTTCAAGGTGTTGCAACAGAATTCGGCCATGGGCTTCCAGAGTGTTGGGTCCAGGAACATCTGGCACATCACGTGACCCTTCAGGGTGGCAGTGTGGCACTGTAGGTGGCACAAGAACTGCTGCCGGGCCAGGTCCAGGTCTTTACCGAACATGTCAATGTTCAGGTAATACCTGATTAAACAAAGGTGTACCAGTCAACTGGGAATATCTTATTCTGAAAATAAATAACTTGTACATTTAAATGTTAAAGGTATCTATGTGTAGTATATAATAAATTAGCAATTCTGGCACCGATGGCACTATCAAAAGACAGCAGTGCCCACCACAACATTATTGCACACTTTCTTATGGACAGTAGTTTTCCCTGACTTAACTAGCATAGTACATTGATTATGTATAAAGAAAGAAGGGACAGTTACCAGTCATCTCCAATGGGCACCCTGAAAGGGAAGGTACAGAGGCTGGCCACAGTAGGGTTAGATACATCATCCACCATCCAGTCGATGTCCTTCTTCAGTAGGATGGACATGTTACTGGGCAAAAGCTTGAATGGCTGCCAGTCTTGAATGATGTTGGCATTAGGAAGGACCCCCTGCATCAGGTCATTGGTCAGAAACAGCCGGTGGATAGCTGTATGGTCGAGACGCACCAGAGGAGGTTTGGAGGAGGATGTGGACAAAGAGGATTGAATGTCTCCCCCCAGACCAAGGTCAGACAGACGGAGCTTGAGTTCTTCAGCTCTGAAGCGCACCAGCAGAATACCCTGTAGAGAAGAAAGCCAATGTATGAGCTGACGATGAACAGTAAAACCATCTGACTGAAAATGAGGCTTATGAAGCATGTTGATCATTAACAGTCATTAACCATAAGCACAGACCAAAACATAGAAAGTAATTTGTTGCTAGTACCTGCTTGGTTATGAGGCGGTATTTCTGGAAATCCTTGGGTCCAAGCTGATCATCACGGGTCAAGCGGGTTACTTTGACCTCAGTGAACTTGGATTTGACCAGCTCGGAGCAAAAGCGCAGCAGAACTCCTGCCACGCCCTTGCCCCTTTCCTGAGGGGCGACACGTAGACCTTCCACCAGCATAGTCTCCCCATCGTCAATCACACACACTGACTCCAGAGCAATCTGTTGAGTAGTAGAAGGAACAGAAGAAAAGTGACAAACAATCATTGACCTGTTCTTTTTAAAACTTTACACCTGTAGCTAGGGTAGAGCAGAGTTTCTGTTGCTGGGGTAGAGCAGCATGACCGAAACATTATTGTTTCTCCCAGCTGTTTAAGAGATTTGGGAAACAAGGACTTGCTAATGGGGGCATGGAGCACAAGCAATTTATTATCTCAGTCTGAGTCGCAGTGGCAGTAGACTAATCAACATACTTCCAACCTGCCCTGGAAATACCTTGGGATAGCCCAGGACAAGCTGGGGAATAGGACGTCTGGGCTACCTTACTTAGCCTGCTGCCACTGCACGTGGTATGGTTCTATTTATATTACATTGGGTGTCTTAAATCAGTGTTGGGCAGTGATGGGATCATTTGAGGGTGGTTTTGTTTGCTGTCTTGCCGGGAGTTAGATGGTGGGTTAATATCAGATTGGTCTCTGCTCTAGAGAGACTGGTCTGGAAAAAATGTTAGCATGTTGCAGGAGTTTGAGGTGAGGGGGACAGTTAGCCTCTACTAAATGAGACTGAAATGTGACTTCCAGTAATTTTAATATTGTGTGTTCTGGATCCCCACATTAAAATGCCCATCTTTACAAGCAGAAGTAAACATGTTTACAGCCTGGTACATAAAGCGATAGCTATAGCTAATTTCCCCATTTATGAAAAATTTACAAATTCTTTTACAAAATTTTTTTTTTTTACATTTTCTGATTTCCTCGTAGCCTTTCAAACTGTAAATCAGGACATTCCTTACCATGGCATGGAGACAACTGGAATACAAGAATTCTGCCTTTTATTAAACCCATAACTTCAAAATATTTTTAGCGCACTTACCACTTTTCCCTGTTTGCGGGCCAATATGACTGTGCGGTTGGTCTCCTGCAGCCAGCTGGTGTATCTAGTGGGCAGGTAGTCAAGGCCTCCGTAGATGTTCTGGCTCATAGCCATGATCTCATCGAAGTCCTCCTCAGTGGCCACAGAAAACTGAAGGCCTGCCTGGGACAGGGCCTCTGGGAGCTGGAGCATAGTCAGGCTGGTATCAATCTTCATCTTGAAATAACTGATGAGATACAAAGTGAAGGAGAGATTATTGTAGATTGTATTTCTTTTTTCTTAAACCAAGGATTTAGGAGAGCCCAAGAGCTGTCCCAACCTAGGAGTTCCTGACTGGTGGCAAATTCTGGGACTTGCAAAACAAGCTTTGTCTGCTTGAATAACAGCTGTTTGTGACAGAAAACAACTGTGTCCATTCCACACAAATTAGCATCTTAGTGCTCAAATATAACACACTCAATAGTTGGTATAATGGAAAGAACAATCACATTAGGGACTCGAACCACAAAGACAAATACATCAATTTCACAGCATTGGATGCATAATGCTTCATGTGATATGGCTCGCACATGAAATGAAACATACTGTAAGCAACCCGTGAAAGCAGAACAGTAGCAATGGTAAAGCACAGCCAGACAACATACATTTAGAAAATAGGCCAATACAGAAGCCTAAGCATTAACTTATCATTTGTAACAAGTCATAAAGCATTGCCAATTGTAATTAGACCTTCTTAGGTTTTGGTTGAAATATTTGTAATAGCCAACGTTTACTTGGGACTGAATAATAAATAGGAATGAAAGGAATGAGATGGTTACATGAATTAATAACTAGCAGCGAAGCACTGCAAGTGACAAAGCATTACCATAACCGCAGCGACTGACTACTACATTTTGATTTGAATAGGAGCCAAACACAGACAACTGTCAGGAGAGATAAGTGTCACGTAACTGAATTAAAGTAATAGGTAAGAAGAAAACAGTAGAGAGACATATGCAAGGGAAGGTGAATGAATGAGGGTAAACAAAATGCAAGACAAAAACAAACCACAGATGAGACAGACTGGAGAGACAGAAAGATGGGCCAAAACAGATAAATAATAACAGACACAGGAAATGGAAGACTGGCACCTTTCTTTATCCCTGTCTTTTCCATTAAATCCTGTAAATCCAAACCCTCAGCCCCCCAATCCGTACTCTAATACCATCTACACATAGCAAACATTGGTATTTGTCCAGAACTTGGCTGAAGACTTCACAGACTTAAATAGATAAGATAAAATGGAAAAAGCTGTGAACAAATTTGGTTCATCAAACAGTTGTGGCCTAAAAGCCCACAATACTGTTATTTCACCCAGATAAGATACATTAAGGTACATGAGACACTACTGGTGTGTTAAGTACTTGGATGGGGTGAGGTTCATTGGAATGGGTGCACACAATTCTGCAAGTGTTCTGGCACTGAATTAATATGTAATATTTAATAATATTGAACAAAAGAGTGCCAGGAAGTACAGGTGCCAGTTGTTAGGGCTCTGCACTGAGGAAAACAAAAACAAGATGATTGCTCTTATGAAGATCTTTGCATTTAATAGATACAATGTATTAACACATGATGCAGTATAGTGTGATCAAATAAAACAAGCTTGTGCAAAAGGAAGACATGCAACATAATATAAGAAGCCATACCAAAGAGAAGTGATACAATATGATAAGATACAACAAAATATGATAACATACAATAACATATAGGTAGGGCTAGGTATGATTTCTTAATAGTCAAGTGCTAAAAGCTGCTCCCATTGATCTGATGTTTAAAATGAAACACATTTAGGTTCCATTTTTTATGTAGGCACTAACTCTTGACGTGTTAAGATAACATGTAACATGCATTTCTTCTTTGCTCCTTTCACTTGCCAATTATGCATTTCACTGGGAGAGAATAACGCGAGGAAGATTCACAATATCCCCCACTAGTTCTGGCCCCCGACATGCAGTTGCCCCAACCAACCAGAGGGAGTGCATTGCCATCGACATCAGTGAACATAGCAAATTGTGCTCATCGGCACTCAAAACAAGCTGGAGTTACTGTTACCCAAAATGGAACCACAGGTCTCGGACGGTAACTTGACCTCCGTGCTACCCATGCACATAAACAGTAATGTTTTCATATTAGCTGCAACACTGAGGTTCTGCATTGGCACTGATGACAAATCATTTCCAGCCCTAGCTATGATACATATACAGAAAATACAAGTATAATGAGCAGGAGACTGCAAATTGTACTGGAAGTTCAACACAAGGTTTATTAGCTCAAAGACCAGTGCTGAAGTCAAACAATTTAATGTCCATTACTGGGGCTTCTGAGACTGCATAACAGTGCTGCGAGCCAGTCTGAAACGACAAACCATAGATGCAGAGACCAATGTCCCAAACTACTGATCTATAACCTGCCTCTCCAGAGCATGTAATTGTTAGTTACCAAAGCCACCAAGGTGAATGGACATAAAATGTGTCAATACATGAAGGAAAACTGAAATTGAAAACTGTAAGACCGAGCACAACAGTCTGAGTACTGTCTGAATTGACAACAGGAAGCTTTCAATTCAATGCAACCCACATCCATCCTGAAAGCCTAGCGCTCTAGTCGGTCAATATTGTCTGAATCTCAATAGCAGGGCCATTACATGCATCGGACTTACCATAGATCGCAACCATGTTCACCCCCTCAACCAAGTTTTCATGCTACTCCCAACCAGACACAGATACAGGACAACAGGCACACACTGTGAAACCAAATCCCCCCCACTTGAAAACAATAAAGTCTCTCTTTCCATCTATCTATCCATGAAGCATCAAAAAATGTGAAGAACAAAACTTATTTTTCAGGGACCATCAAGCGTGGCATATACCGAGGCAGTATACTATCCCCGCTGCTTTTCTGCATTAGCTTCAACCTTCCCGGTTGGTTATTTTCAATGGCGATTGTGGAAACAAGTTCAAGAAGAATGGGACAACTATTAACCTCCTCTTCTGCATGGACCTCATGTGGACGCATGGTTGCAAAGAGAGAGAGGATTACTGGGACTGAATGGCTTGAACCAACAGATGGCCACACAGACACACAGGGCAGCTTTATACTTAAGGATTTCACAATCACAATGGGGCCCTGAAGTAAGAAAGACATAGAAGGACTTTACTGAAGTGCTACATCAACAGAAAAAAACTAGATCCAAGCCAGACATACCAATGTGTAGTAAAGTGGAACAACTACAAACATCTAGTCCTGGAAGCTCCTTACAAAACAAGAAGGATTCCAACTGAATTCCAGCACCCAGAGACTGAGCAACCCCAAGAAAGAGAGGCTAAGTGACTAGCAAGGCCAGTGTCCTGAGAACCACCAATGAGTACATCTATATGGTGCCTTCCAAGGACGAACTGTTAGCCCAGAGTGCAGCAAGTAGAAGCTAAGGAAGAGCAAGGGAAAGATGGGTTTTGACTTTTCCATTGGCTGATAGATGACAATAGAGGAGAAGGCTGGACTCAAGAATAGTACCACTTAAAGTGAAAGCACAAGCGTTGACAGCTAACAGGTCAGAAGAAACAGTCCAGAAACAGTCCAGCATCCCGGTAGGACCTGGTGCAGACTTGGTCACTCAGCAGACAGTGGCATGGCCACGTGGAAGAAATCATCGTGTAGAGAAAGAATCCAGTTGAGAATGCTAGAGCAAGGCAGCACTGAAATGCCAAGATGAGAACTTAGGGTGTTATCACACCTAGCTTGTTTGGACCAGTTGTTCTGAAAACATGAAGCGTTTCACCCCCAGGTTCGGTTAGTTCAGGCATATATAAAACACAGCAATCGCACTCGGACCGAGATCACCTAGAAATGGTGGTCTGGGCTCGCTTCCACTCGAACTCTGGAGTGGTCTGTTTGCAGTCAAAACACACATTGCCTGATATGAAAAATAGCGTAAGTTTATAAAGTTAATCAAAGTTCACCTCATGACAATTGAAAAAAGAAAGAGGAGGAAGCTTTTTGAGGCAATTCTTCCCTCTAATATTTCTGACCAATGACACAATAATTTGCTTGCACGTGGTATTTGTTTACAACTTTTGGACCGCTCTTGAATGTTGCCATGCCAAACGAATCGAGGGGCGAATGCAAAGATGTTATCAAATTAGTCCCTGAATCGGAAAACAACGAACGAACTACAGGTCTGAAATCGCTCCTTCGAGAGGGGTCGTGATGTGAAGAGAGGATATTTTACATGTATCAAGCTTTGAATGCAATCCTGCTTATATAATGATACCAATTTGTCCAAAAAAGTGACAAAATTATGAAAGGTTTTGAAAATTAAATTTATTTCAACATCTAGCATCCGTAACATTTTAAAACACAGCTTTTACCCCCTAGTTGTGAATACATGAGACATGTCTACAGGTCATGCTGGTAAGGTAAAAACAATAATGATAACAATACTAGCCGCCGTGGATGCTAAATGCTACAGGAGCACCATCTAACACAACGCTTAAACTTTCATTTAATACAGTAATCTACACCTGCCACAGAAGTGCATGCCATTATTTAGCAATGGTAGATAGCAACATAGATTAAAATGGAAGACTTGCTTGAGAAGGGCAACTTAATATGTTGACTGAAACGTGTCTGGTGTAGACAGAATGCAACTGTCAGACTTCACAGGGATACTGGAAAGTACAGAGTGCTTCATCTGTACTTGGTATTCCTGGATAAACATGGTGTCTATGGAAGAGAGGCTCCTCTACAAGGGCACTTTAAAAGTCGTTGTATCCATGTCCAAAAACCTACTTAACATTGTAATTCATCTCTTTATAACAAACGTATAACCATTTCTTTAAAACTTTATAAATAATATGGACACATTATAATATAGTAATGTATATAATATAGTATAACACAACCTCTGGGACATCATTCTTTGTTTATTCTTACTTTGTTGTATTTGGTTATTACAGGACCTTTTTTACCTTTTAGCTTGTATTGTGTGTGTTTAAGCATTCACTTTTGATGGCATTAAGAGAGGGGATTAGAGGGGGTGACCAGTCGATCCCATAGGGGATTTGCTGGTTTGTAAAGGCTAAAACAGAAATGCTACCCATGTTCCAATGATCTATCAATGGGCCATGTGAGCTGTAAGGGCATTTGTAGTGAAAACATTGTCTGGTCACAGCAGACACACACATACACACTGTGGACACTGGTATTTTTCCATCATGCTTTGATGATTTGAGATGAGGTGTCAGACTTGGCGGGGTGCTCTGGTCCTGCCAATGAGAGCAATGCTGTTTTGTTTTTGTGTTTCTCTCTCCCGCTCTCTCTCACACACTCATTGATTCACTCTCTCGTGCTTTTCCCCCCTCTCTTTGGCTGGCAGTGTACTCCAAACAAAATGAAATTTGGCACATTTGCAAGAGACTGTTGAACTGCCATCAAATACAACACTGCAGGCAATTGCCAGTGTGCTCGATACACATTGGGGTCCGGTCATTTAATGACACCAGTGCCAGATGGGGGAGCTTTGGAATTGTGGAGGGGAAATGCACAATGGAAATGAGAAAACCGTAATCTAAAGGATGCACACAAATAAGCGCATTCCGTCACATGACTTTGTTGGTGGATTGACCAACATACCCATTCACTTGGCACAAAATAGTACCAACGATGACCACAAAAGTATAGCTAAGAATCTTCCAATATTTATCTTCAATCTATGATTGAGATTCAGCAATGCCTGAAAACCTCAAATGCCAAAAGGTAGTATTATAGGAATTATATACTGTAACTTCAAAGAGATTATTCATCTGAATGTTCAAAGCTCAGCACGCTAAGAGAGGTCAAGGGTATTATAGCCACTCAACACTGGCAATCAAAGTCAAGTGTGGAACACTTTCCTTTATGAACAAGCCATTTGGTCTCTACTAACACACCAGATTTGATTTATTTGGAGTTCGCTGCCAGCTCTCCTCTTTGACTTCCCCCAATTCCACACAGAATATATACGGAAAAGAACAGGTCTTTTGAGCACCTGAATAATACAAAATGTCAAAGGAACACACCATGTCTTCAGTAGATTATCCTGTTGGTGTGATGAGAACATGGACACCAAAATCATTCATGTCTCCTGGGTAGATCCTTGGCTCCAGTGCTTCATGCCAGTAGGCTCCATGCTGACGCAAACACTTAAGCAAACCACTCTGTTGTGCGATAGCAGGCTCCATGTCATTTTTCCCTCGTAGCCCCGCCTATACATGAAACAAACCATTGACACACAGGCACCAAAACATGATTAGTTGGGGAATCTGTCAATCATCACTCTGTGCTTGTTGTCATGAAAATTAGACAGCTGTGCGATATACTTTGACATTGTCACCTACACTTCTCGTTCTGTATAGGATTATCCTTAAAATGCATATGCAAAGGAGTTCTACCTGTTTCTATACATCATGTATACTGTGTGTATTTGCTTTAATTACATAGAATCATAACCAATACTGAAATGTCTTTACATTTTATCTTTCATAATGTATTCTGCTCTGATTATAAACTGAGGTAGTGGCATAGTGCCAGTAGAGGGCACACAGCGTACCCACAGCTAATTATTACAGTACCCAAAAGGTATTGTTCCAGCAAAGACACTAAGTCACATAACTTTTTTTAACTAAATGACTGGCACCGCTAGTAGCACCAAACGTAAATTTGTAAAATGTCAATTTTATTGTGGTTTTGGAGTACATTTATGTATATTTCACATACAATATAATCTGCACAACTCTTATTTGGCTTCTTTTTTACATTTTTATAAAAAGAAACACAGTGACTATGATATTAGACTTCTAACATCTTTGTCCAGTAAAGTAAAGTAGGATGCGATGGACTAACCATCCCAACGTTTGTATATGACACATATCTAATTAATGAACTTTCAAAATATAAAAAATGGCCTGAGAGCCATAGGTGCGACTATATGCTAACTAGGTGAAGCTTACTGACCTACAGTACCACACATACTGTTATATTCGCATGTGACTGTAAAACAACAAAACATGTGCCTTCTAAAATGACCTTGTGGAATGATATACGGAGAAATCTTTATCTTGGCAGCCATCCATTATGGCAATATGGACAACTCCATAGCCAGACATTATAAAAGCAGAGGTCATGGTTAATGGCAACTTTTAGATTTATTGGTAATAAGAAATTTCCCCCTCTTCTTGAGGTGACCCCCATTGTAAATATGTTTTTCTACAAAAGGGAAGCTTATTTAATTTGAATTAAATAGCATGAAACTCCGCGGTTCAAATGAATTCCTTAATGAGAAGAGATCAGGATCACAAATAACAGTGGCCAATGTAATTTGACTTTTTTTCTTCATTTTCCTTTTTGGGGTTAAGTCCGAACTTCAAAGCATGTTAAGAAGCCTAGTGTTGCTGCAAACATATGCCGTAAATATAATTATCCATTTATTGAAAATGACCTTATTGCACCATCTAAAAGTCAATACCTTCCATGTGGAGCGAGTCATGCCATCCAATACTGGATCTCATTCTGCAGCAGGCTGTTTAAAGGTCATAGTGTGTGGAACGTCTGTGGTGCTGACATGAAGGCTAATAACTTGCAATAACTGCTCTTATATGAAACTGTGTTTACATATAGGCAACCATAGATTGTATTTATGATATTGCTAAAAGGAAATTGTTGGGCATGATAATTAATAATCTCAATAACTTTTATTCCTTTATAAAGCGGCTCTGTCTGAGCTGAGTCCGTAGGGACTTGGCTTGGGAACTGGAGTGTAACTGGTTCAGGTCCCAAGCACGGAGTGTGGACCGGTACTTTGAGAGGGACCAGTAAACCTCCTGGGCACTGACGAGGCGTCCGCGAGCAACACACTGGACTCTCATGCTGCTTCTCTGGCGCTGATAATATAATAGCTTCCCACTCCTTCTAATACTAGGATAAATGCAGTCTATGCAGAGGTTTCCTACCCTCAAATTTAAGGATAAAAAATATATATCCTATTTATTTTGGCTTAGAAATATGCATACATTTAAATCCAATTCATGCAGGATTTCACTGTGTTTTTTACTTTGGTGCCATCTGATAGTTCTCTCAGCACTTCCCATCCCTGCCCCCCCTCCCCACCTCCCACACACACACACACACACACACACACACACACACACACACACACACACACACACACACACATACACACACACACAAACATAAACATATCTAAATGTAGTGACTTTTAGGAGAGCTTCGATTGTCGTTGGAGTTGGTTAGTAGTCGTCTGTTTGGATCAGACTACAAAAATGACAATATCCGATATGCGTTGGTTAGTGGAAGACAAACGATTCCGATTTTAGGACGCCTCGCATGAAGCCGACAGGAAGAAGACCATGTCCAAATATTTTATCTTCTCTTCCAGATCCCAGAAGTCAGTGCACATCGTGCCGGCTGTCAAACACTCCAAGAAGAGATTGGATCTTTCCCTTTGATGGTTGGAGTTATGGAAAGCAAACGTGCGTATCACAACTTCAAGCGAGAACGAGAAAGCCGCGAGAGATATCACAGCATCAACACACAAGTTTTGCTTGCGATTGGTCAACAGCACGAACAAACAGGTCAAAGTTCACCAAAGTCGAACTTGAGGTGAACATTTAGCACACTTCGTCCACAGGAGCTAGAATTTTGCAGATTTAAAAATGGGTGTAAGAGGAACCTTAAGTCTTAGTTACAGAGGATATCCCCAATTGCAATGCACCTTTTGCACCATCTCTAACACCATTTGCATCACCACAGCTGGGAGCCCAATTATAGGCTGTGGGCCAAAGAATTTGTAAAGAACAAATTACAATGTGGTAATTCCAGAAGCACTGGCCAGTGGAAGTACATGTTCTATGTTCTCTATGAAGAAATGCAACAAAATAGTAACTGACTGTGCAGTGTATAATACATGCACATCCCAATATGCCCCAGACGATGATAACGATGTTAATGAAGATAGTCAGGTAGACATTTTTCCAAAATAACATAAAACAAAAGTCAAAAACAATTTAGTTTTAAAGTTTTTTTTATTTTTAGAGCATAGTATTGCTCTTTTATGTACAAAGTTTAATGCTCATTTACAGTTCTTCTTCTTGCAATGCAATGGCTTCCTAGTCACCTGGGTCCTTTCTTCTGTACCTTTGGCTGGTAATGGACCTGCCAAGGGCCAAGGAGTTGGGGAAGGGGTGTTTTTCCTAGAAATAAAGATAGGAAAGATTTGAATTTTGACATTTGTGCGTATTTAACTACGAAATGGGGGGGGGGGGGGGGGGGGGGGACACACAATTTATTCATGTTGCCCTTACCTTGGCAAGAACTCTAGAGTCCGTCAACCAGCACCAGAGGAAGCATTAACCAACTACTTGAAGCATTACTTTGTCCAAGCGTTCCCTGAACCATTCCAGCAAATGTGCTTAATGGTTTAAGACCTCCACCTGTACAATGTAGCATCAGTCATGAATAATGCGTTATCTGAGGCCCTATGCATAATTCAGAATGGGGTAGTATAAGCTTACCAGTTGCTGCAGTAGCTTTCGTGTAAGCTGCAATCACCTGATGGACTTTAGACAAGGTGCTATAACACTTTTAGCATTTGTCGCAAACATTTCTTTCCCATTTATTTAAAGCTTTGTATCATACAAATTGCCAAATCATCAAATTAAATGTGACCTGGGAACCAAAGTCTATATCTAAAAATGCCGGCTGGGCTGTAATAGGGCCCAAGCTGACCCGTGGCCAATCCCTGCTGTGTCCCTGCTCTCCAGTCTTGGCTTGTGAACCCCCCTCGATAACGTAGGGAATTCAATGCCGCCTCGTAACACGCCTAAGCACCATGTGTGGAAACCAGCTGTAATGCTCTGTCCACCAAGAGGAGCAGTGATCATGGAAGCTGAAACAGTGTACTGCCATCAGTCTGCTGTCAGTCTTGCCGCAGGACGTTTCCATTGACCTGATGCACCTGAAATCTTCTTTAATTTGATGTATGAGGGAGCAGATTTTTAATAAAGTGCTTGTTATTATTATGAAGTCATGGAAATATTATGCTGAGGCTTTTTTGTAAAACACTGATACTGATAGTTGTGATCGTGCATTAGCTAACATATAACATAGGTTGTTGTTCAAATGTAGACTGAAAGGCTTCTAGTTTGTCAAGCGATGCATTCTTCAACAAAAAATTAAGCCAATGAGAAAGTGAAATGAATGATATACAGCAAGAAATAGCAGTGTGTGTGTCGTGTGTGCTGCACTCATCCGTGCTGCTGAATTTAGCTGCAGCAGTACCGCAAGACAACGGGACAAACTAGCACAATGTTTTCTTTACACAAGAAAAGAAAAAACTTAGAATTTACAAGAAGCAAAAATAATTGGACGTAGACAGCGTTTCACAAATTTTTGAAAGTTGCCCCTAACTCAACAACTCACAAAATTGCGTGATCGAAACCGGCACACATTTTAAGGGACTATCATTTATGGGGAAAAGCACTGCGTTAACACATTTATTCAATCATTTGCTAAACAATGCAAATGGCTTTAGTGTGATATCCAGAGGAGGAGGGAGCCATGTAGTCAGAACCATGGACAGCTTTAGGACGGAAGCGAGAGAGCTTCCAAACTAATGCCTCATTTCCACTGCATGGCTCATGCTTTTCTCTTTCTTTTGGCAATGCGGACAGTAACCCCTCAGTGTAAGCGGGGTTCTCAGCTGATCGCCGTAGGGACTTCAGATGGCACTTGCTGAATCCTTTAATCAGCAACGAAACTGAGGAACGTCGGCACTGTGTCCATTGTACGGCGTAGTTTTGTGGGCTGATACTTTTAAAAATCCGGGTCAAGTGAATTCAAAAATTGTAATTGCTATTGATGGTTTCAGTGGTCTGCAGTGTTTAGTATCATCAGCTTGCTTGTAACCTCGTCTGAGGTGGTACCAAAAAAAGTGCCAGGTACTATCTATAACTTTTGATCATGGAAAAACAAAAAAAAGAGCGAGTCGAGTTGAGTGGAGTCATGCCGTGAAATGCAGTGAAAGTGCGGCATGAGTGCACACATTTTCCCCTTCATCTGAGCAGCTTGAACAAGGGTCAGAGAGGTAAAAGTGTGTATATCAGTTTGCTATTTAGCTGCCTCAAAGACTGGCCCAAACAAATTCAAACACACACACAAAAAAAGAGAGAAATTCCTCAAGTGTTTTGTGAATGGAGCATGCAAGCCTATTTTGTTACAGTTAATCCTAGTAGCTGGATAATAGCTGGAAATGAGATTCCAGCCAGCGGGGAGCCAGAGAGACTCTGGCTGGGAGCGACAATTCTGAGTGGCTGAGACTGAAATGGACAAAGAATGAACAAAGTAATTAATGGGGTAGGCATACATTAAATCCTCATTTCTAAATGGCTGTTCCCCTCTGAGCACTGATGTGATCATTTATAGCCCCTTTCACACGGTATATGAGAGCGCAAATGTCCATCAATTGGACCGGGCTTGGATTAAACGGATTTAACCCATCCAGCAGTACCCCCAGTATGAAGTGTGTGTAATGTCTGATTGAGCCCGTATGTGAATAGAGCCACTCATTGTCCAGAGCATTCACGGCATTCAGTGGGCGCATTGATGACGTTTCCATGCCGCTAGCGCGAAACGGGAAGAAAACAGATATCCGAGGGTGAAGAAGAAGGGTAATTTACGCGAAGACGGCAACGAAAATGTCTAAATGCGAAGACGACGTGATTTGTGAACTTCTGTCGTTGGGGGAGCAATGGCGGAATAATCAGACAAAATCACGAAACGACAAAAAAGTTGTTTATGACCAAATTAAGAATCGGCTACGTGACCGCGGGATAATCCGCTTCATGGCCTCCTACACGCTCTACCTAACCCAAAGTATTTCCAGAAGATGAGAATGCGTCTGCAATCTCCTATTGTATGTGAAATGTGCTAAAGTGCAACTCCGTAGAAAAGTTGTCGTCCGGAGAAAACAGCGTAAGTGAAGTCTTTTGTTTGCAGTGGTGTCAGCTGTTGCAAATTAACACTTGAAAGCTCCAAGTCAATCATATTGTTTATTTCTGCTACATTTTACAGATCTGTTCTGCAAATCACATGTCCTGTGTTCTCTTTTATTTTTTAAGTCTTGTCCACAAAAAAATTGGAATCTATCAGGACTTGAACATTAGGAGCCTTCATAGTCAAATCTAATTATCTACCCTTTGTGACACTGGATCAGATCACTGAGGGAAATCATAGTAGCAAAAGTCAAATCTGGAGGTCCCGTGACACCCCTGGGCCCAGAAATACGTTTTTCTATCTATTATAAAAGAGCTAAAACATTATATTGTGTATCAAGATATTATTTTAGTCCCATTCATGTGGGTGGTTGGCCCATCTTAGCCAGAAAAGGGATGTGTCATGGGCTAACATATTTTGGGCATATGCGCTGGGTCCAATTGGGCCATTATTGTATTTTCCTTTGCCTTGAAACAATCTTGCCTATTATTCCAGTGTCTGTGGCACTCCCCAAGCCATTTGTTCTTACTGAACATGTCAATCTTAAGAAACAGTGGAGGCATCTTAAATCGTTATAAATGGTCCAGAGATGAAACAAAAATCTGCACATCTAAAGCTAACTTACTATAAGGTGATGTTGTTGCACTATTCCTCTCTGTTTCCAGTCTATATGCTAAACTGAGTAAAGCAAATAAGAGTATTTCCCAAAACATTGAACAATGTACTGTAAAGAAGTTACAGTATTTTTGTCACAATTCTTTTAAAAAATAACTGATTTAAGGCAATATCTATCTGACGTTTTAACTTAAAAAATCCATATCTGTATTGGCGTCAAACATCCAGAGTTATATAAGAATATATATATTTCCACAATTTCTTAAAACAGCAGGGCACTCTAGTTTTTTATAAACATCATGTAATAAGGAGGAAATACTTCATTTATAGGGGCCTATTTTCAGCTGCGGATTAATACACATTTGGTGCTCTTTTAGTATTTTGGGCAGCAGGTCTTTGTTTCCGTTTCAGTGATTGATTATTTTTCATCCTGCTGTTATATGTCATGGGTCATCATCATGCACACGCAAAAAAATACTCTCCAAAAGTCATTTTAAGCACATAAATGGCTCGTGAATGTAGCTGTGTAAAACAAAAAACAAAAAAATTTAAACCGGGATTCTTGTTTTACGCGACGTTTCAAAAATCTGGATTCTGACACAAGAAAAAAGCTTTTAAAGACAGTGAAAGCTGGTGGCCCGAACTGCTCCTGCTGTCAAATGAATGAGGGTCATCGGGAGGAAAGGATGTGTGTGGGGGATGGGTGGGGATTATGTGTATGTCATTACACCCACAGACAGCTGTGGGTGTAATAAATATGATGAAAAGAGGAGATGTGGGGACAGCAGAAATGGGGGCTTTGTTTTTTTTGTGTCTGCTCTGTCCAATTTCAGGGAGGGAGAGTGAGCAAGGCAATTCATCCCTCACTAAGCCCTATTTGACTTTGCAGTAGTTCATCACGAGTCAGGCCTATCTGCAAACAATAAAACTGCTCAGGCAGACAACATTGTTCTCCACCTCCTCCTGGTCTCCTTTTAGTCTCCCCCAAGCCATCTATTGGCCTTTCACCTCTTCTTTGCCTCCTTCTATTTTAGTCCTCATCTCTTACCTTCCTCCAAGCCTCATTCATACTTCCATCTCTCCCGAGCCTCCTCTTTAGCACCTCCTCACCACCCCCCACCCTCCTTCTTCCCAGCCTCCCTACCATCCCCCTTCCTCCTGCTTCTCTCCTCCTCTCCTAAATCTATCCCTCCCTTCTCTTGTCCTCTTCCCCTGGCCTCCCCTCTGCACTGCAGCACCTATACAGTCATTAATCTCCAAGGTCCCTGTAGTGCGACACACGATGTGTGAGTGAGTGTGTGCGTGCATGGGTGTGTATGTGCACAACACAATGTCACACTTAAGGCTCCCTGAAAAGTCACACGTACTATTAAAGGCAGATTTATACTTTGCACATTTGTGTCCGCAGCGGCCTTCGTGACGTACATTTTTGTTAGCTGCTGAAATATTGCACAATAAATAAAGGTTTGTATTATTAATAAGTTGCTCTCGAGGGGCCCAGTTTCACCAAACTTGCAACATGAGATCCCTCTCCTCTCATGTTCATTTTTACACGTTCCACTGATCAAAAGCCATACTTGTGACCCGTGAGTCTTGGAGGACTCGCAAATTGACCATCATTTGTGAGGCATGACGCTGCCATGATTTGCGATCGGAGTATTAACAGAGAGTCCTCATCCAATCCCCCATTTGTGTAACTTGAAAGTCACACACTAACACAGTGTAGTCAGAATGATTTTCTCTCTTATTGAGCTGCTCATCATGACATTCAGTGACACTGGCAATTCTTAGCAGTTTCCCGAAACCTGTGTGTTAAACTGGGCTTAGCAAACACTTTAAGGGCTGACAAACTCAGAAAGACACACTGTGAACACACTTAAAGAAACCTGATGGTTAGAAGAGCTGATGCTCACCTCATGACTTCACGGTAAAACATGAGAGAAAACAACCTTAGTCAATTTGTTAAAAACTTGTTTTTGTGTGTTATCACTCAGGATTGTACATTTGCAAACCAGGTTGTGTCTAAACAAGTGAAAAAATCAGGTGCCTTCACACATAAAACATCATCATGTGTTCAAAACTGGGAGCAACCACCTCTCCTGTGATTAAAGGGGAGAGCATTGTTGTTTTGCAGACCTCTACTTCCTGTATGGCTTCTTTCTCTATTAAAATGTTTCTCTCATCCAACTAATGCTTTTAGTAATATTATAATTAATAGCTTTAAAAATAGACTGTAAAAGCACACGCTTAGTAGATGAGTAGGGATTTATAATAGGGATGCACCGATACGGATATCGGACCGAAACTGACTCAAAAAGCTGGATCGGGTATTTGCGACAATACCTGCCAATCTATTCAAATCAATTATATGTTCATATACTGTATACAGTATACACTGGAATATTAATTCCTGTTTTTATGTTGACCGATTTGTTGCTGAATTAAATTATAATCGAAAAAAAAGAATTTTTAAAGATTTTTAATCCAGTTGCTGGTGTGCAATTTATTATTTTAGTATTACATAACAATTCAGTAAATCTTACATTTTCTTTTACAAAGTTGAAGTTTTAATTATTTAATTAATTCATTAATTTAATTGGCCGATACCCAAAGCGCAGTTCTCCGTATCAGGACTGAAAAAGTCACATCGGTGCATCCCTACTTTATCGCCTAAGTGCAAAATGCTAAACTATATATATCCTAAATTTATCAGCAGACCATTTGCAGCAAGACATGTAAGCAATAGTCATGTGACACACACACACACACACACACACACACACACACACACACACACACACCAAGGTAGAAAGCTTAAACCTGAGCGGACACAAGAGCCATGTAAGAGGTCACATGACCACATATGACAACAGGAACATGGAAGCATCAGTCAGATAGTTATGATAACAGCAAAATTCAACAAGCTTAAAACACCAGCCTTTAGATCTTGCATGACAACACACATAACAAACCAAACCCCGTGTGGAATGTACAGAACCATGTCCCCCGTCCCCTCCACTGCTGGTTTATCATGCCCCTGTTTGCATGGGGAGAGGGAGACAGAGGGACTGGACTGTGTGAGTAAATGTGTTGACAAAAGTGGAAAGAATAGGATGTCCATGTTGTGCTTTCCTATTTTTTCTCTCCCTTCCATGATTAATACAATAATGCCTCCACGCTTTCAATTCCAAATACCAAACTGTCAAAAGACATCAGATCACATCCACTCTCTCTCTCTCTTCTCTCTTTCTCTCTTTCTCTCTTTCTCTCTTTCTCTCTTTCTCCCTCCAGCAGCTGTACAGGCTTGCATGACAACAGCAAGTATTTCATCCGTGAGTCACCATACAAAAGACAGAGGGATAAAAGTGATAGTGAGAGTGTGATGGTGATGATGATAGGGAATGACGGCCACCAAAACAATTCACCTGTCCCATCATTATTTAAAGCTGCGCTAATCAATACTTTTATAATAACAATGGATCAAGTGACTGAGTGTAATGTGACAAACCCACAGAGAATTATCATCCACTCTGCACTTCCTGTCAGCTCTACGGAGCTTTTCAGCCTCTTTGTTTTGGTTTTACGGTTTACAAAATGCACAGCAGGCAGCCATTTTTTTTCGGAAAAGAAGTTAGCCGGTGAACATTGTGGAGCATTTAGCAGCCAAAGCGTCAGATTTTTATTTAATTTTTTTCAGGATTTAGTGGAGATTAAAGCTAAAAGGGGAGTGAACATTGGACAAAAAGGAAAACTGGTGTTTTTCAGCCACAGGCTAATGTGATCAAACGAGCATGCACACATGAAGAGGCAGCTAGTTTTGTTCGCAGGCAAGTTTCCCCTGATGTACATCCCTACAGTTATCTTCAATAGCTAACTCACATGACTAACTTAGCGATAAATTCAGACAGAAACATGAAAAATGAGGCTATATGTCAAATGCTGCCCAAAGTGGCCAAATAGTTAATAAATGTCTATTTTGTGCGTGATTGCTTCCATTGTACCTAGTGCAATAAATGTCACATCATGTCATAGTCACGTCAAGTATGCTTGGAATTTATTGTGACCACAAAGAATAATCTAGAAGCAATCTTCTTCATATCCCTCCATTTTGTGCATGTAGTGTGGTGTGTCTCATTTCTGTTCGGGATGAAGGGGTAGTGGTTATCTAAAGTCCAGATGGTCCGCCAAATGGAGCATTTCCACATGCATAGTCAAATCAAGTGAGAGAGGAATTTTCCCAGCATGCATTGCAACTATGGCTGAGAAACGGCAATGTGTACAATTAGCCCTAATATTGTTATATTATGTAAAGTGTCAAATCTGACATAATTTTATGCAAAATTCAGTGGATTACTGTTGCTGATTTTCATCATGAGTAACAATTGCTGTGTGTTATGTCAATAGAAGATAGCATGGATGCACTGGACTACAGCTTCTTCATAACATCTGATGCCTGTAGTTTAAATACTGCAACTGGCATCAATCTCCTGGCCCTTGTAGCTCCATTCCAAAGGGCCATTACCCAATCAAGAGCACTTTGAGACAAGCGATAGTGTTACAGGAGAAGTAATGGGATAGGGCCCATGTCTGATAGTTGCACATGAGTCTTATATATCTACTTAGGTCTCATTTATCGTTTTACAGAATAATTTAAGAGTCTAATAACTTTTAGTGGATATAAGTTCACACGCTAACTTTAGCATGTGACGCGCTGTTGTCTTTCACTGTTCGTACTTATACCTACGATAAGTAATTTAATTTGTGTGTAATCCGCGTAATAGTGAGCCAGGACGTGCACGACGGGCTATAAGGAAGTCAGGGCTCAAACAAACACTTCCACTCAGGGGACTGCTGTTCGTGTCCCGTGTGACACCAAAACGCAACGTTGACTTATTTTAACTTTTGTGACGTAACTCACGTACTTACTAACACCAGGTACGTAAGTTACATGGCAAATTAAAATTTAAGTTAAAATATGTTTCTAAACCTAACCAAGTAGCCTAGTTTTTAAGTCCAAAAGTATACGTGCTTTAAATGTAACGTTCACATGCGCACGATGCTGCCTCGCGTATCCTGCGTCCATTTGGAGCGTTGGTCGTGTACGTTGTCAGAATGTAACACGTGATTAAAAAGCAAGTATATGGCTGGCTTAAACAGGTTTGGCTACACTGATTGCTGGTGTTGCTAACCTTTCGTAGGAGGTCACACAAAAAACTCTTCGTAATATATCATATACAATGTACAAGGATACGTTGCATGTGACCATGCTTAATGTTTGCATGTTCACAATCTCTACACGTTAAAATTATTTTACATGTGTAAATACTGTATATTAAATGTTTTAATAAATTCATTGAGATCATCAATTGGAAATGAATCAATTAATATACAACATGTTATATAAACATGCATTAGCATGTTGACATATTAAAAGTGACTATGTTTACACACACATGTTAGTATGCTAACATTAATGTTAGGGAATGTTTTAACTACCACTTAGAACGCAAAAGCTATTGCCGCTTTTGATTGGAGAAAAAAATGAACAGTATTCACTAGATGGAAACAGTAAATCCCATTTGAGGTCAGGTTCAGAATCAGGTTTTGGTAGGATCTAGTAAAAATGAAACCCTGGTGTCTGTAGCTGACTAGTTTGAAAAAGATAACTCTACATACAGAAACATAAAGCTGCAAACTCCATCCTCAAATTCCCCTGCCATAAGCTGTGTTTTGTTATTCAAATTAAGTATAGCTGAAGGTGACAGTTCACACCTTAGAGAGTTTAGATATCCTAAAGTGTAGAGAAGATGACCCCGTTTGATTCAGGGGTAATTGGCAACACACCCTGGCATTTCTGGCCCTGCTAGTGGTACATATCTATCAATAGAAAAGTTGTCTTTCCATTTTTTTATCCAGCTAAATTTGGTTTATAATGTGTAATGAGTGTTACAGTATCACCGGGCAATAGATTTTTTTTATCTTGTTTTTATCTAGGATGGCATTGGGTGATATCAATAGACATACATAGTACACAAAGATGACCTTGTTTTCTGCCCAGTCCGCCCCTTATGGGCAGCTCCAGTTCTCAACGATCCTGTCTACTAGAAGCAGTACCAGAATAATTTCTAAAACTTGACTTTATTCCAAACTACACAAAGTAGCAGAGTACATTATAATAAATCCCTGGAGGTCAGAGCCCATATGGATCAATGACAGTACTCTGCTGGGGGAAAAAAATTGGTGCCCATGCTGTTACTGTTGACATCCTGTTGTTGTAGAGTTTGACTATACTGACAGCCAGTTTAAAGAAAATCAAGCAACAACAGATCTAATCTGATAGGGATGGAATATTTTACGGGATCAGGATGTGCCCCATCTCACAATATAAGAACCAATCACAGGATGGGAAACTCTGGGCGCCCCCAATGTGTGAGAACCATGCAATTATTCCACATAGCTGCGGACTGCATCTTCATAATCACCTGACGTCAATAATATGCTGTTATTTTCTCCCAATTTACTAAATATTGTACAACATAGACTACAGCCTCAGTAGAGACCTCTATTACATAAATCCTTTTTTTAATTAACAAATGTATCATAAAAAAAAAACATGACAGACCATACTGATTTATTATTGTACTGTATTTTATGTTTTATGCTGTCAAGAGCTGACATTATTAATACATTTGTTGATTATTTCAACAGAAAAATAATTGACATCATTTCAAGTCATATATCAACCTAAATGCTCAACATTCTCTGCTTTCAGCTTCTTTTTTGCTGCTTTTCCCTGTTTTACATCATTGTAGGGAAAATGTGATGGGCATTTTTCACTATTTTTTGTGAGTTCATAGAGCAGCTATGAAAATCACCAGAAGAATCAATGGCTGTATGATGTAATGATTGTATTGATTCAGAGATTATTAAATCCTGGTCATTTTGTAGATAACATTTCAGAAAATAGAGGGGAAATTACCAAAAACTATTTAATTTACAATGATATTAAACTCAAATCATAATATTTGCCTTGAAAAATGACCTGAATGAAAAAAAAACATTATAAACAAAGTTGTTGATTCATTTTCTTAATCAAAAATGTGTTAATTGACTAATTGATTCATCGTCTAATAATTTCAGCCCTGGATTAAACAATAATGAAAATAACTGTTAGTTGCAGTTATTTTAAACATGCCAGATCCCAGGTTCCGATCCCACTTAACGTTCTGGATCGTTTGGAAATATCACAAATTGCTGCAGATTGCATCCTCCTTATCACCTGCTATTGAATGAGGTGTTTCTGTTATTTGTCCTAATGTACAGAAAATGTTATCCAACACAAACTACAGCCCCAATAGACACCTCCTCTCACACAGCCAAAATCAAAATCAAATATGTATCAACAAAAATCTTATTAACTCTTAATTAAAAGTAGCATTTTGAATGTTTTTTTGCATTGTATTACAAGTGTTCTATCACATGCATTTGCCGTCTTATATGTATTTTAAGTATCTTATCTTTCATTATGTTGTATTACAGGAACATCTAAACTGATAGGATGGATGAATGGGACTACATTGAATATGACCATGACCTTAATGCCATGTTAAAAGGCATTATATGTTCAGCAATGTGTTCAGCTGGGAGGGGGGGAGCTGCCTCTTACAGGAACATAAAGATGCTATAAGAATTTGTCAAGGTTTAAGCTACATATTCAGTAGTGGTGTGTGTCGTCATGAGTGATACCACCGTGATAACCGAGCACGGAAGATACGAAAGAGCCTAAATAATCCCACAAGGTCACTATCCTGTCATCACTGAGAAGCCTACAACACATTTAAAGAATATTACATAATACCATTGGAGATTAAAATCAAACAATACCATAAAATCCGATACGTCACAATGTACCCAGCGGGCCTACTAAGCACCACTGAACACCGCACGCGCTCCATAGCCCATATAGGGATGCTGTAGGCTGGTAATTTTCCTTCACACAACCTATAGGACAGCCGGAGACACCCGTTATCTAATCGGCAGCCGCTTTCCAGCCGTCTGCTCTGCGGGTCTTACCGCGGATGATGGCCGTTGGTGGTGTCCTTGGTGTCGGTTTTCGGAGGAGACAGGATGGCAGACGGTATCACGGCTGATGCACGAGCTGCACAGTTCCGGTGATGAATGAAAGACAGACAGACCGGCTCTGTGGGTGATACACTGGAGACTCGACACGAAACACAAGCCCCGCCTCTCCCAGTACCCTACGTCAAGCCTCCGTACTGGACTCACTGGAGCGGCTCAGCATCACCGCAGCCCTCCCCCTCTCTCTGCTACCCATGTGTGTGTGTGTGTGTGTGTGTGTGTGTGTGTGTGTGTGTGTGTGTGTGTGTGTGCGTGTGTCAGTATCAAAGGGACGTGCAGAGACTTCCAAGGAGGTAAACAGTTGCGTAGCGTCTAATTTTTGGGCTTTTTTTCAGTAATAGAGTGGCAGAAGTGAGTTTCTTTAGAGTGGATAAAAATGTCTCAGACCTACTAAAATAAACTGCAAGATAGCCTAATACACAATGGTCCGAACCTACTATAAATAACATCCTGTTTAAACATCAATATGGATTTTTAGAAAACCAGCAATGAAAAAGATACAGAATTCAGGATGTTATAACCTCCGCCAAGGAGGTTATATTTTCGGTTCTTTTGTCTGTTTGTCAAAAGGATTATGGAACACTACTGGCATGAAGTTGAAAATATGTGACATGGGCAAGGAAGAACCCATAACATTTTGTAGCGGAACCGAATGACATATACACAAATTATTGTAAATCTTCCTTACCTTGTGAGTTAGGGCATGGCCTTGGCAGAGGTCTGAGCTTTCAGTTCTCAAATTCCTTGATGGGGTGCCTCAAGGATCTATTCTTGGTCCTTTTCTTTCACGTAAATAACCTGTTCTTTGCCGATGACACACATCCTCTAGCTTCATGTGAAGATTTTAATTCCCTCATACAAAATAAAAATAGAGAACTGGTGCAAATCTTTAAGTGATTTTAGTTGAACCAACTTTTTAATAATATGAATAGATACATAAACACATATTGTGTATTAGGCTATCTTTTTGTAAACACATAGTTTTCAATTAGAACAAGAAAATACCACAAATACACGCAGATATGTATAAATAATACAGGAATCATGCAAGTCTCTTTCTCCAAATTGTACCTGTGGGCAACAGTGATGTCAGTGGAGCCTTTATGTGTCTGTGCAGGAGCCCATTGTTTAATAATCTATCCATGTACAATTGAGTTTCTCTTCTCTCAGTGGGAATTTAAATGTGATGTATAAGAGCTGAGATTGTGGAAATACAGTTTTATGTTTTCAATACTTTGTTTATTTCTTTTGATGCATTTAATTGAGTTATAACACTTTTTGAGGATTGCATCTTAGGGCAGATGTAATGTTTCCCATTAGGGAAGTGAGTCACAGAAGCTTACTGTATACAAGAAATGACTGATATAGCCTATAGGAGTCGATGTTCTGTGTTGCGTCGCCTGACTACAGATGTAATTATCCCATAGACTACACACCAAAGTGGACATAGTCACCGTGACGTTACCCATTGGTTTGTGGAGTACTGTTTTGAAGCCTTTAGCTTGCCATTCTGTCGCCATCTTGGTTTTTTGGAACCAGAAGTGACACAAGAGGATGGTGCTAAGTACAACAGAATGCTGACAAATACATTTTTAGGCGAACCAAAATGTAACAATTAACTTTAATTTAACTGAAAACACACTGTGAAAGGGTCTACAGTTACACACTTCCGCATTGACTTATCTTTTCAGAGGTTGCCGCTTGAATTATCCACACATAATAAGAGGAAACTAGCTGGTGAATCCTCCCTGGTCACAGCTATAAAATCATCTAAAAGAAAAAGACAGTAATGCACGATACCTCTTAATACAATCCCCCAGACTGTTTATAGCAGAGATCAGGGCGTCCACCAGTGGAACCTTGTGTGAGGTAATGTATTGACAGGGAGATATGTCCCCATCTGTGTGATCAATATCTCTGAACAGGTCCACACTCCTGATAGGACCACATCACATTGATTAAAAAAGTAATTTAGTGCTCTACCAATTCCCATCATAGGACGGCTCTGACCTCCTGGGTCATAAACATTAATGTGCCTCATACTGTTCCCAATCTCACTGACATCATGCCCTGTTTATTCGATATGTGCTCTTTCTTTTTTATGCTTTATTGCTATATATTATGGACATTTCGATATGACAGTCCAACAAGGGATGTTGCAGTTATCAATAGAAATTTGTTTTTAGAGAGGTGTTACGAACACGGCCTTATTTATCTGTGGGTGTTATTATGTGGATGTCTGCACCGTTGTTTTCCCTATTAGGTATGCAGATTGGATGTGTGATCCTGGCCCTTGATTGGCAGCACGCAGGTCCTCTCCTCCCACCTTGGCGAAGATTAGCCGTGATTAGTGTTCACCTGTTCCGGCTCTCCAATCCGAGGCGCACTGGAGAGACCCGTGACTACAAATGCCAAGCCAGCTCGACAGTCGGGGCTGCTGGTGTTGTCAGCCATATGCATTGTACTCATGTGTGTGGATCCTAGATTTGGTTGTATCTTAATGTCATCAGTTAAGTTACGTGCTCTGTATCCAATGTGTTGGAATCGCTAGGTGCTTCAGTGAAATTTCTGACTTTTGTTTGTATTTGGTATTGATCCAGTTTTCACGCAAAGTTTTGTTTAGAATTGTTTAGGTTGGGGTTTATTGTTCTGTTTGTTTGGCTTTGACGCCTCATTGCTCTGGTGTAAGAGCCCTCCTTTTGTTCCATTTGTCCATCTGAAAGCAATTGTTTGCCAGTTGTCCAGCTATATTAATAAATGTATCTTATTTAAACCATGAACATCTGGTTTTATGTTACTCCTTTTCCCTTGCCGAGCTGGGTCGTAACAAGAGGTATTATTAAAAGTCATAAAAACAGCAGTTAATAAAGCTTTAAGATCTCCAAAGGGAACAAAAGAGTGCTGCCTTTCTATCTATCAGAAACAAAAGTGCCTGTTATTACACCATTCTGTCTGGCCTCTAATGTCACAGTTTTCCCAAAAATCTGAAGCTGCTATTGTGTATGAACACTTATAATGCAATGATTGAATGAATTAAGCTTTTATTATTGTGTAATATATATGATATGCCCAGCCCACATGGA
Organism: Cottoperca gobio; assembly: GCF_900634415.1. Classification (NCBI taxonomy): domain Eukaryota; kingdom Metazoa; phylum Chordata; class Actinopteri; order Perciformes; family Bovichtidae; genus Cottoperca; species Cottoperca gobio. The sequence continues at coordinate 7,077,541 of NC_041372.1, read as the reverse complement.
CTATCAAGACACGACAAATTCATTCAGATGCAGCATTTCAAACTTTCACAAAAAAATGAATTGTCTTCAACCAAATTTACAAATGACTGACACAAATATGTAGTGTATAGTGCTGAAGGAATACAAACATGTCAATCTTGGCTTTTTTCTGAGTCTTTTGAGACAAAATTAACTTAAAACATGTCAAAATTGAACAATCAGTCCAATGTTGGTCATCTCCACACCACATATTTCAGGGTTTGTGTTCATTACATGAAAAATTGACCCACTCTCCATCTCCTAAATCATACAGCTAACTGTTTTTGAATGATATATAGCAGGGGTCTTCAACATTTTTCAGGCCAAGGACCCCCAAACTGGTGTAGCATGGAGCAGGAACCCCCTGCTTCAAACGAAGGGAGGACGGGGGCTGCTGTCGGAGTTCTGTGTGAGGGGAGGTGCTGTCGGAGTTCTGTGTGAGGGGAGGTGCTGTCGGAGTTCTGTGCAATTTTTGTTCTGTGTATTCAAAAATACAATTTGTATTTTATAAAGACAAATAATTTTATAACATTTCTTTTGCTTTATCTACAAACAATTTTGCGACCCCCCTGCAGTACCTCCGCGGACCCCCTGTTGAAGACCTATGATATATAGTATCTATCTTGAAATCTGCCAACCTCAATGGCAAGAAAAGGAATACTTGTCCACAACTGAGCAAGTAAAGATCCTTGACGTCATAAGTCCTTAAATTTGGCTCCAACAATAAGATATTTCCAAACATTTTTTCTTCAAACTTCAATAAAAACAGACTTCAATTCATGTGTAAGATCCTTATTTATCATACTGCACTCTTTAGTTTAGTCTTTACAAAAGAATCTTAAATGTCTCATCTGATTACAAATAGAGTGCGGTGCAGCAAGAGATTACTTGAGAATTTAATGTATTAAATATGTATATAGCTGCATAGTTCACAAATGTTGGAGTCAATTACAAACTGTAGAAAGACTGCACAACTTTTCATAGTATATACACCATCTGCTCTCTGTTGTCCTCTATTGTTGCAAGTAAGAACTGCAGTTTGAAGTGTAAAGGCATCATATGGTATGGTATTTCATTGAAATAAAGTCTCTTCTGCTCAGATTCCCCTGAAACACCAAGGATGGGGGTAGATAAAGTCGTAGACTTAGAGTCAAATTGGAATTTGAATTCCCCTTTTAATGTAAGGAAATGTAAATTGTAATGGCACAACAGATGTTGTGCAGTTTTTCAAAAGAAGATAAAAAGCATTTTTTGACATTTGAGATTTAAGCAGTCAGAATACCAATGTAGGAGCATTGTGTATGCAAAAAGATGAATCAAATTGAAATGATTGCAATTTTGACTAAATAAGTGATTTTCGGTAAAGTGTGACTGTTCTCTTTAGACTGTAATAGTTTGTCCACTTCAAATAAAGTGATATTTTTTCATTTTAATTGATTAAAAGTCAAATAAAATTTTAGATGTAATTTAAAAACAAGTTATATCTACTAAATCTCTATCTGACTCCCTCTTTTGTGTACATTTCTGTTTGAGTGTGACACTGACTTTGGCTTTAAAATGTATCGTGCAAGTGAGCAAACAATGCATAATATTTATTCACATATTTCTGTTTAATCCAAATTGTTCCTAGTACTTCCTGCTACTGAATACAATGAGTAGGAGTCAATAGAATCACAGGGAAATGGGGACTAAATGTTATGTTGTACTAAAGTGAGAAATCGGATATTGTTTGAATAAATACTAAAAATAGCAAAAGGAGTTGACTTACTTAATATAAAATGACGTACACTGAAATTGTCTATATATGTACATATTTAAGTTAATTATAACTGCATTACTGTCTAAGCATTTTGGTTAATTGACTCCTTGCTCTAAATTGTTTTAAGATTAAAAGTTTTTTAAGTTTTATCCCACTCAACTGAATATTGGCTCATCCAGGCCAGGCCTCTTTATACTTTGCAAAAAATTATGACATTACACAAATACACAATAAATAAACAGAAGAGGGAAAATGGGTGCTGATTGCAATCATTAGAATTCAATTAAAATGTAAGAGGAAAAAACCAAAGAGGTTTAGATACATTTAAATTATTTCAGTCAAAAACCTTTAATTTCTTTGAATATTTGAGGTCTGCTTTTGCAACCAACTTATAATAATAACATTGAATAATAATCATAAATATAGCCTATAATAAAAAGCAATAACTGTTGAATTCAGAACACAACATACTATACCTAACCATAAAGTGTAAATATTTGACAAATTGTTTTGAGTATTTTGCACATCATTCCAGAATATTTTGTATTCAGTAGATACAGTGAAAAAATCAAGTATTATTATTTCTTTGTTTAGACCCTAGAAACCACAGGGATAACTAACATTCAGTTTAAACCTTTCAAAAAAAAAAACATCTGTTAAAACATTGAATTGAAACACCTTTCATTTTATTGTTCATACCATATTTGTCTTATTTATTTAAAACTGATCCATAAAAAGGAATATGGCAACCCATTTGAAAACTACCTTTCCCTGTATTCCTTGCATGCTCTAATTTGACAACCAGCCAATCCGCGCCATGACAGGCCGGCACGTGACGTAGGGTAAGTTCCTGCTGTGGATTGAGGGAAACAGATCGACATTCAGCCACGGGAGAATCGCACTTTGCGGGTAAGTTAAGACATTTGGCCCCAACGAGGCCTTTCGAGTCCATATTAAGTGTTCTTCGGAGGTGTTTGCCGGAGGTTTCTGTGAACTGTAGGTCAGAAATAGCCTGTATTTCGGGTTGGAACAAGCTGTCGTACCGTCTAGGCCTTAGCTATTTCCTGGTGCAACTCTACAGCTGTGTCTATTGGAATGGCCAAGTTGGAAAAGTTCAGTTTAGGGGTTTTTGGTGGAGCTCTGTTTTTCTCCACCCCGCTTGTAACTGTTCTGTGAGCTCAAATTTAGCCATGAGCGCTACCCTGTTGTGACGCCGAATGTGTACGCGACAGTGAAAAAGACTGAAAGCCACCCTTTGGCTGTGTATTCATACTGAGTATCGACACCGCAAGCTGTTCCTATGCTGTCAGGGTCTGTTAGTCGCGGATAATGCTAATTCACTCACCCTGAATTACACAGTATCACTCACCATTTAAGTGCTTTTAATAAAATAAAAAAACTTCCTCTCCGATATTATCATTGTGTGCATATATATATTTACTCACAGATAAAGAAAGTATTTGCAGATATAGTCTGTGTTGTCGAAGTGAAAGTGTTTCTGCTTTGTTGTAACGTGATTTATGTCATCATTAGTCGCCCAGCTACTGATGTGCAGGTCACCAGGTCAGAAGCAGATCCAGTGCTGAAGTTGATTTAATAAATCTAGTATGGGATTAACAGCCTTGTGCCGGTGTTCCAATGTAATTGAAGGTGGAAATATGTCTGTGAATGTACATGAGCAGTCATAGTTATTCTTTGAATGTATTTCTGGTGGAAGCATGTGCAGACTCAGCAGCTGGCTTGGTTTACTGCACCAGCTTCTGTGTCACTGAGTCAGATCAATGCATCAACCTGACCAATGTTATTGACAGCTTTTACTTTGCCACATATATATCAGTATGGATCTACTATAAGTGTTGATTTTGGTACTGGATTTAGTTTTAGTCTTTTGACGAAAAATGTAAATTAGTCAACTAAAACTAAATACATTTTAGTGTCATTTCCGCCATGTATTTTGTATTTTTACATCTTCTAAGCTTTCCAAGGCTACAGCTGTCGTGTGTTTTTGATGGTCCGTTACCATGGTTACAGGTGTTGTTCTTGTCTTCTGTGTGGTTAGTAGAAAAGGCGCTGCTTACTGTCGTAATGATCACTTTTCTGAGTAAATCCAGTTGTCATTACATCATACATTACATTACATAAGTGCATTCGACAATGTGAATACAATACAAAAGAATCCTGCAAGTACATGAACCTCATCCAATATACTGTACTGCTTCAAATGCTTCATTTAGAAACGGAGAGGAAAAGAGATGGAGAAGTGTTTTGAGTTATGGTTATTGGCTACGGTGCAGTCTAAAGAATATTCCTATAATTCTGCAATCCTAGTCTTGCTGAGGTTGAGCTTCAGGTGGTGTGCAGACATCCACTGAAAGATGTTAATCAGACACACTGAAACCATAGCTGTGGTAGCTCAAGGCCCTCACTCTCTGCTGTTCTTGCTCACTGGTCATTATTGCAGCTACAATACATGTGCTCCCCACTGCAGAACAACTGTTTATTCAGAAACTGGATTCACTTACCTGTTCACTAACATTCACACTCTCACAACTAGCACCGCGGCGCTCAGTCCCCGTCTCTTTTAATTGTCTCATTCCATAATGTAATGCTTATAGATGTAATACTTTAGCCTTTCAAAAATGTTCAAAGCTTCTATTGTGGTTTTTGACTGAAGCATGTAAAAAATTACATTTCCGTACAGCCATAGTCGCTCGATCCACTGTTTGTTTCCTATTAACCTATTCCTATCGACGATTAACGATTCAGTGCACACAGACAACGTACATCTAGCAAACTGTGAGGAGATATTTGCTGAATTTGACGAATTCCACAAAACCTCACTTTATGTTAGCTCACTCTTCAAACGGCACCCTGCTTCCTCAAGCTTTCACATAATGAGGAAGCATTCATTGCTTGTAGTTTTCATGTACTTAATGTGACTATTGATACATATGCTCTCACAACAACACAAAACCAGTTTATCTGACCATAAGAATGATGTTTAAACATGCACTCAGTTCATCAGCCTCTCTCATCATTTCTACTGTCCACCAAAGCTCAATATCCACCCTCTGTCTATTAAAAACCTTATACTGTTCCCAACCACACACCTCTGAAGGTTGTTCACCCACTGTCGGCCACAAAAACAAAATTATGGAATGGACTGGATACAAAACAACACCCCCTTGTCTAATTGTTTGATATTAATCACTGCTATTACTCATTAGTTAGTCCAGCTTTCTGTCTTTAATATTTGTTTTTGGTGGCAAAGGCCTAATAAAATCTTAAATCACATGCCGTGATTTCTAAAAGAAAGTTCCAGTTTCACTTCTTTCACACTTTCTTTCCCTCCATATAACTCACACCCTCTCTCTGACTCACCAACAAATGCATATTCCCAGTTTCTCCCCCTCCCTCCCCTCCTAAAGCTCTCGTGTTCAGACAGGTTCACTGAAGCACTATTTCTAAGGAGACTGGAATTAAGCTCCCTTTTGCATTTGAATTGAATTAATTAATTAGTTTTTAACCTTTTTTTTTACTCTTGAAACTTTTGTATAGAGTCCATTAAACCTTTTATGAAAATGTGATAGAATGCTGTTGCGTTGCATTATGGGAAATGTAGGACCCATCGTTTTTGGAAAAGCTTTTTTTTTAAGGAGCTAAACTGCTGTATTTCTTCTTTTAATGGGATAGTTTCTACAATAAAAGCAGTATGGCTGTTGGTAAACAAATGGCTGACAAATGTACCGTATATTGTCTTAACAGTATATGTTGTCATATCACCCTGCTTGCTTTTATTTGTGATTTATATTATTAAAGAAATGTTCCTCTGCTTTGTATCGATGTTGCTCTGTGCTCTTTATTACCAGTCACTTTACTGTGAATTAGAACCTGACTCATGTATCAGAATGGCAAACATTAGCTTATTATCACAGATCTATCAGTATCGGTCGTCTGTCGGCTCCGTGTGCGGCCTCAGTGTCACCATTAGCCTACATAGTTTGTTTACCAGCGAGCTCTGACAAAGTGTCATGTCACTACATATCCTGGTCACAATTATTTTGGTATGCAAACAGATGTTCAAAGGCGTTTTTCTACATGCATTTATGGCAAACTGTTGGAATGAATGAGACTCGTGCATTACACAGTTTTATGCATCTGGGCCCTGGAGCGGGATAGCCATGTAGCGTAGCTTACCATATACCCCGGTTGGAAGTGTGTAAAAGAAATCCTGAGTAAAGCCTAAGGTTAGCCAGCTAACCTGCCGCTCTCACGTTATGACACAGGTCTCTGGTTCCCATGAAGAAGAGTTTTTCCTTTTAGACTTCTGGGTAATTCCCTACACTATATTGTTACTATGATTTCTTTAGGGTGTTGCCGTATCTACAGTTGAGTATCAGCTGGGATCCAGCATTACTTGGAGATGCATTGTTACCGTCCCCAGAACACTGAACACTTGTTATCATTTTACTTTTACCCAACTACTGTGTGTACTCTTTGACACGGTAATTCTATATTAGAATGTGGCTAGTAAGTTAATTATTGATGATACATACTAATGGCACAAGTGGGCTTGGTGATATTGATCAGTGAAAATACATCTACTGCATCTTCAGTGTTATTCCTGGAATCATCAGCTCCATGGTTCCTCACTTGGAGCACAGTGGACATGCTGGTGATTCTGCTTTACCCCATGTGTGCAGGTTCACACTGCCTGCATAAGGAATTTAAGATAATGTTTGGAGATTCTGTGTCAATTCTCAAAAACACTTTAATAGTTTCCATGCAAAGATTGAATGAGTCAATACTTTATTTAATTTGCAAATATATGTGCCCTCTCAACGTAGTAGTAGTTACCTAAAATTAGATTTTTTTAAATCGTAATAATTCACCTTGATTACAGTATTGCACTATATACATGTATACATGTGGCACAGCACCTCTGTATCTTGACATGTATTGTATTGCCAGATTCTTTCCAATACACAGCACTACAAATTAGTAACTTCATAGCCTGATTTATTCATTTGTGATTGCATTTTTCCTCTCTCCATGACACCCCATAACTTCACTTGAGCCCATCGGAAGTGCATAATCCTGCGTAATATTCATACAGTGGTACACTGGTCAAAAACATACGAAACAAAAAAAAAAAAACTTCTGTCTTCGACTGTGTTAATGTTAAATAATATGCTTATTTTGGGTGCCACTGATGTTCTGCTGACAGTATCCATGTCAGCTGTATTAAACTGACAAGTTCTGACTTATCTAACATGGTGTATGCTGGCCCCGGGGCTCGCTGTACCAGAAAATGTTCTGGTATCTCTCATATTATCTGATGACGAATGCGTATCGTCTGCTATTCTGACCCCAGCTTTATAATTGTATCCTTGCTGCTGACACCACTAACAGACTCCGTGTCTCTCTCTTTCTCAGCCTGTGGAAGCCCCCTCCCTGAGCGATGGCCTCACCAGTCTCAGTCTACAACTCCAACGCCTTGGACACACACATCTCCAGTGTAAATTTATTTGTGTGTTCACTCTGTGTTTGTCTTACTAAACAACAGATTCAGATTCAGATTATTCTGTGGTTACAGTTGTTTAAGCAATTCTAAAAAACTGACTGATTTATAGTTGAGGTGTGAAAAGTAGAAGTAGCTTTGAATCTTTGTCTGTTCATTCTAAGTCCCCAAATGGGAAACATTTAATTTGAAAGCCCAGTGCTTACTGACATGAACAGTACAGGAGGAGAACAGACTACTCCAAATACCAATAGTACAGTATGTCTAGGAAGTGAAACAATAAATAAACTGAAATTCCAAATAAGGATGAAGAGCGGCAGTGTCAAATTAGGTTGCTAAGCTCCTTAAATCCTCCCAAGTCACAGCTTGTCAGTTCAACATCTTAATAAAGGAAAAGTGCCGTGTTGATGGTGTCTCATCTCACTGGCCACTAAATCTGACTGCACTTCAACTGGCTAAAGCAAACTTGCCCTTTCTATTCCTTTTTTCCCCCTCTATGGTCCTTCCACTGAAAATAAAAAGCACAAAATAATATATACAGCCTCACCACTCCTTTTGTAAATAACTGTGTGTGTGTGTGTGTGTGTGTGTGTGTGTGTGTGTGTGTGTGTGTGTGTGTGTTGTGTGTGTGTGTGTGTGTGTGTGTGTGTGTGTGTGTGTGTGTGTGTAGTCCTCCAGAGAGTCTCTGAAGATGGAGTTGTTAGCTGATGTGTCTCTGCTGCCAGGGGAGGAGAGAATTATAGGTGAGTACATGTCAATCACTCCCACTTTTCTGTGATGTGAGCTGCTCGGAGAACAGTGCTCCTGTATATCAGAATCTAACACCTGATTCAGTCTGTCAAGAAAATCACGTGGCTCAGTGGATAGCGTCCAGAAGTTATGAGAAATCACACTTTCTGACGCACACAGACCGCAGTCCTGCTGTGGGGAGGACAGAGAGACGGGTAGTGTGTTTCCTGTATTTTCAGAAGTTCATGTATTCTCCACCAGAGTAGAAGGCAGGTGAGCTCGGAGGTAGACTGGTGTGCTGTGAACACGGCAAACACACTTTTATGTTGTTTCTCGCTGATCGTGCCGGTGCAAATCTTTGCATTGGCTTTGTATGTAATCGCACCGAAAGTTGTTCCCGCTATTAGTGAAGATTTTGCTACCGTCTCCCGAGCTCAGGTTAACAAATACTGATATTTGTTCTTAAATACCGAGTCTGGTTTACTCGTTCTTTGATCAGATATCGTCAGATTTTAAATTAGACATTTTTTTCTTGCATTTCATTCATGCACAATTCTACAATTAATAATTCAGGTTGATTAAAACTTCAATTTTTTCTATTGCAAACACCTCGTCTACACCTGCCGCACAGCAAAACTCAGTGGTTATTTTCGTAAGACAAGAAAACAGAAAAAACTAAATGTTTTCATCCATCTATCTGCATGAAAGCAAATCACTTAACTTGGACTTTGTTGTAGGGATTGTCACCATGTTCCTACATCTGACTAATAACCCACTAATTATTACTATGATTTTATCCCAGAACTGAGTGGGTCTTTCCCTATTAGTCTCTTATTGGTCACGCAGAGCAGATGGTATTTATGGCCTACCTTTGCTGCACGGTTCTCTTCTTCTCTTCTCCTGCTTCTTCTCCTCTTGTGTGTTACCAACACTATAAGGATGTCTGAGTGCTAATGAGGCCCGTGTAGGTTCAGGAATGGGGGAAGCAAAAGCATAAACAATGTTTGTATCTGTTTTCAGATAAAGAAACCATCTACATCTGTCCATTCAATGGAGCTGTGAAAGGAAAAGTGTTGATCACCAACTACAGACTCTACTTCAAGAGCGTAGACGCTGTAAGTCCCATTAAACTCAGTCAGTGGCTCACACACTGGATGTGTGAGTGTCTGCGTGTTTGACAGATGAAAGCCGTCAACCAGCCTACCAGCAGTGAGGTTAAATAACATAACGCCTGTGACACGTCTCTCTGTGTGTGAGCTGCTTGTGGTGTTTTAACATGGTGCACTATTGCCTTGGTCTGTTATTACAGACTTAAGCCCCGTTCGGACAGGATTAACATTACAGGGGGAGGTGAGGGATGAAATATTCACTGTCCTTCTCTGTAATTTAATTCATCGTTCCGGAAGGTATTTTAACCATGGGGGGAAATTACAGGATGTGGTGTGACAAGTCTCCCCCAATTGGGGCGTGGGAGAGTTGTAGGGGACGCGCAGATTGTTGACATACAGCCCTAATCAGATTTGCGAAAAATATTTACACATAAAAGTCTTAATTTCTCACTGAAGTGATGACGGGGGGGGGGGGGGAGAAGCAGCTCTTCCTGTGGAAAAATCAAATAAAATCAGAGATCCACTTTAGAATATAAAACAGGATTTAAATTACAGGAGGAGCAGCCAGTTCACAGAAAAACAGAAGCTAATTGCAGCTGTAATTATGACTGGGTTGACGTTGGGGATGGAAAATGCCCCACATACGCGCTCCAGACAGGATTAAAATGACAGACCAGCACAGGTAATGTTAAAATCACCCCACCTCCCTTGGAGACATACAGTAAATCTGAAAGAGTCCTATATAACATGTATTTATGTGGAATAGTAATATGTTTTTTTGCTCACTAAAACTTTGCTCTGCGCTCCCTTAAGAGTTGTTAACCTTGTGGATATGATTTGGATTGTGATGATGTGAACATGTTTTAAAGTCTTAAAAAGAAAAAAGAACATTTCTTTGACATTAAGACCTAAGTCATCCATTTCACTGGCGTACTGTGACATAACAGACACACACACACACACACACACACACACACACACACACACACACACACACACACACACTCACTCACACAGCAGGCGTAGGAGATGCAGCTTTCTTTTTCAGTTTGCACGGCGCACTTGTCAGGATAGGAAGCGATCGCAAATGTGTTGCTTTATATTGAAGAGCAGCCACTTGTGCAGATTAACGGTGATTAACGATATGCCACTGCACCAAAAAAACATCTCTTGTAAATGCATAGTTGGGAGCAGATTACATTTATTATTATAATTAAGTTCCTTAATGTCTGCTGCGGGAGAAAAAACTCAATCAGCAATTGATTGCCTGCTGCAAAGTAATAAAATGAGTTAGAGTTGAACCTTTTGTGGCAGTCCATATAATTTTTCATGATAAGAAACTTATAGGCTCAGGGTATCTAATGTCTCTGGGTCTATCTCAGGTCACAAGGGTATCAGTGGCAGGTCTAGGGTTTCCAAATTTGTATACTTTGTCTACTTTATACATATGCAGCGGGACAAAGAGAGCATTTCTAGTGACTATTATAATAGTAGATGGTAGAGTACTTTTATTGGTTGATGTTGGTGTGTGTGGTTGTTTGCGTGTGTTATATTTACATTTTGTGTGTTGCTGTAATGACACGCTGACTCTGTTTGCTGTAGGATGTGGTGGTGATGCTGGACGTTCCTTTGGGTGCCATCAGTCGGGTGGAGAAGATGGGTGGGGCGTCGAGCAGAGGAGAAAACTCCTACGGCTTGGATATCACCTGCAAGGTGTGTGTGTGTGTGTGTGTGTGTGTGTGTGTGCTGAGAGGTACAGCATAAGGAGTGTCACTGTCTGCTCGCTGATCATTTGAGTTTGTACCACCTCACAAATTAAAGGTGCCCTATGGAGGCTTTTTTTTTTTCAGCAAACAAAAGTTCTGTTTATATTCGGTGTTACTCACCATAACTCTTTGCGTGTATCACTGAGCAATGTTCGTGACCAGCTAAACGCAGACCCACACATCGAGCTCACACTGATGCATAATGCTACTAGAGGTCAAAAACACCACAGGGCACCTTTTAAGTAAGGGCAGCTACCCGTAGCAGGTGCTCAGCCAGGCATTACTGGGGGATAGCTCACTAGTGAAGTAATGAGTTTTTTAAAAGACTGACTGTGTTATAAGAGTGCAGTGCTCTGTGGAACACTCTTCTAAGATCATCAAGTTTTCATCGGATTATAAAGTCAGCACCAATGCAATCACACAGTTCTTCTTAAGGGAATGCTTCTGTAGTTTGGTATATTATCTAATATTGTGTGTGTGTGTGTGTGTGTGTGTGTGTGTGTGTTGTTGATACTTAAGTTGTTGCTCTTCTCTGTTCCTCCTCAGGACATGAGAAACTTGAGGTTTGCCTTGAAGCAGGAAGGTCACAGCAGAAGAGATATCTTCGAGCTCCTCTTCAAATACGCCTTCCCCCTCTCACATGGTCTGGTGAGGCAGCTTCTAACTTCTACTGCCACCTACTGACTAACACATGGGTTTTTCTTGTATCTGGGAGAAGAAGAAAAGGGGAGACCTTATTGCTTACTTGGCCAGCAAGGGAATTCATTTACAAACATACAGATGGAACCTTTCTTTCTCAGATGGTTTGATCCACATTGGTTGGACTAATTACGAGGAACACAGTACAATCTAGAGCACAATACACACCGGTTACTGTGTGTAGGGAACACTTTAAACAGGAGGCTCCAGTGCCTTTATTGTAAATTGCTAATATATGTATTAACCCTTGTGCCTCATTTAAAAAATAAAGTTGCTCTGATGTTCTTCAAAAACAAAAATGTGTGTGTCAGGAAAAACTGCCATCAATATATATATATATATATATATATATATATATATATATATATATATATATATATATATATATATATATATATATATATATATATATATATATATATATATATATATATATATATATATATTTTTAACCAACATCAGTCCTGATCATCACTACCCAATATTCATAAAAACAGTTTTTGAATTTTAGCATGTATTTGCCCCATAGGGCAAACATGAGAAAATGGCTCAATCTGTTGGAAAATAGTAAAAATTAAATATTTGAAGCCAAGGCTCTGATATAATATAATGCATTTATTAATGCTGAAATGGCCATGGGATCAAAAATTGTGCTTTTTTTAAATGGAGATTTATAATAATTGAGGACATTTGTGTTTGTTTGGCTGAACAGTTTATTATAGAGTAGGAGCTGTGATTGGGGGGGGGGGGGGGGAACTCACACCCTTGCAAAAATGTGTGCCATATGTATTAACGCAGCCGTGATGGTTGAAGATTTTAAAAGCCAGAAAACGTCCCTAGTGATGCACGAGGGTTAAAGCAGCAAACCATTTAAATCCACCCAGTACTGGCTGAGAAAATAAAAACATTCTTCCAGTCGTCCTCCATTTGCTTCAATGCCCAGTATTCATGCAAATGTCGAGTGCCGAAATGCAACCCCCTCATGTGCCAGCTCACTCGGCTCCCTGCCCACACCACAGCTACATCTGCTTGGCTAATAATCTTGCGTGCTAAGAAATGTGTGTGTCTCTTGGTACGGGCCAGTGGACTCTTGACAACTACCTCCCGGCTGGACTGGACAACAACCAAGCAAGCAGCATTATACTGTTGCCAGTGGTTTATCTTTTTAAGAATATTTATAGCTCCTTGTGTTTCACATGCAAGCTATTTCAGACATGTACTGTTCATTTCCTGTGTAGATGGCGTTAAGTCACTCTCACTTATGTGTGGTACTTTGAATAAAAGGTCAGCGCTACGAGCCCGTGGACATAAGGAGAAAAGTCTGCGCTTGTCTGGGCCTGATGGTGACAACAAAGCATGTTCCTGTAGTATTCATTAGTGCTTAAAGAATTAGGCAACTAATCAATTAACAGAAAACTTAATTCATTGTTAGTCATTCATCAGCTTCTCTAATGTCTCAGATTTGCTGCTTTTCTCAGTTTTTCTATCCTCGGTTGGACAAAACAAGACATTTGTCTGAGCTGATTCCAGATGTTGTTTAGACTAGAAAGAAAAAAGATTTGACAGATCAATTCATAAGTAAAATAATCTGTAGATGCAGGCTAAGTATTCAGAGCCATCCACAACACCAAACTGACAAACAAAAGGTCAAATAAATCAAACTAATGGTCAGATAATCTACCTAATAGAATTGTTCCATTATCCAGGCGACTCGTCCGTCTTGTTCTCTGTCTCTGCCACTTGTCCTGCTGCTTTAATGTTATTGTAAATGAAAAGTCTCCTTCTCTCCCCTCCATCCAGCCACTGTTTGCATACGTGACTCAGGAAAAGTACGGGGAGAACGGCTGGGACATCTACAAACCCATAGAGGAGTTCAGACGGCAGGTGAGGAGGAATACAAGTGCAGAATCAAGACTTTACTATTGCACAATACTGCTATGTTTCCTACACAATACTTATCCGCGACGGAACTAGACTCAAACAATTTTTTGTGAAGTTGAGTTTATAGCCGCTGACTGGTCATTGTCTTTCGCAGGGCTTACCTAATAACAAGTGGCGTATCACATTCATCAATAAGAACTACGAGCTGTGTGACACCTACCCCACGGTGCTGGCGGTGCCCTTTAAAAGCAAAGAGGAGGACCTCAGGAGAGTGGCTGCCTTCAGGTCAAAAGGACGCATACCGGTGAGCACACAACGGATGTTTCCAAATGTTTGAGTTGCATTGAGAAATAAGATGCTCGTGTTGAATGACTATATCTTGGAAATATTGAAATGAAGAGCAGAGAAGTAAAACTGAGAGTCGAACTGTTTGTAGCCGTTTGGTTTGCTTCCCTTGGAAACAGTTGTTGTGATTGAATGTGCAGTACAGGGTTTGAAATAGTCATGTGACATTTCCTCATTTTCATTCCTGAACTGCCCTTAAACTACTGTCATTTCTTCTAATCATTGGTGACTTACCAACCAAGGTAAACTCAGAAATCTACCCTCTAATAGAAAGCGCTTTATAAATCCGTTCACCACTTACCTCAAACTTCTTTTTCGCCGTCAACCGTGAGCATATCTTTGCCCCGACTATATTGAAGGCAGTTCCTTCCTTTCCGGCTGCAAACAAGTCTCATCTCCTGATCCCCAACCAGGGACTCACCCCGAATTATCTGCATATGACTGAAGAATCTGTGGGCAACTGAACAAGATTTTGGCATCTGTTTTCCATTGCCCCCCAAAGGCTCAATCATTGTCAGCCCGATAGCCGATGGTTTTCGGAGATTGACTAACAAAATAATTGATTTGCAGTTTTTGTTTATGCAGTTTACAGCCTGAGGGAATGTGTGGCCTGTGAGGCTCAGTTCAGGTTAATATAAGTGTTTTGTTTGCTTACTTCTATACATGCATACTCTCCTTAAGCCTGAAACATACTATACATAAGTACGTGACTGTGGACTGATCGTTGAAGCTATGCAAAGTGACGTTTACGTATTGTTTTATTTGAAAATAAGTCTCATCACGTTAAGCATGACCTGTACTTTCATTGGTCTACTTTAGTGCCCCTGGCCTTAAAGGGGTCTTCTTTGCGTTGTGCTTAGTGAGTCCATGTCCTACAGTACTAATGTCGCTTTGTGCCTTCTAGGTTCTATCGTGGATCCACAGGGAGAACCAGGCCGTGATCGTCCGCTGCAGTCAGCCTCTGGTTGGCATGTCGGGTAAAAGGAACAAGGACGACGAGCGCTACCTGGACGTGATCAGGGAGGCAAACGACTCCACCAAGCTCACCATCTACGACGCTCGGCCCAGCGTCAACGCTGTGGCCAACAAGGTCAGAGGGGAAGGAAGTACTCGAGGGGTTCAAGGGTCTGAAACGTTATTAGTATTTATAAGTAATGAGAGGGAAACGGGAAGTAACAAATCTTTTAAGGTTACTTTTCGTGTACAGGGCAAATGTATGTGGTAGTTCTGATGTGGTGTAGATATTATGGCAATTATGGGCTACAAATACTGAGTATTTGCATTATCAAATCATCTGTTCTTTATCTATTTAATTAGTCTTTACACTTTCTTTTTTTTTTTTAAATACAAAAAATTGGCCATTAGTTATTTCATTGAAACATTATCTACTCATAGAACTCTTTTCCAATAATAATATAATAATAATAATAATAATAATAATAATAATAATAATACTGTTTTCTTTCTCACAGTACTAAATGATTTATCATATTTATTGCTTCAGCATTAGTGAGTATGTTACAGGTTCAGGTGCACGCTGTACATTTTCCGTTTTTACCTCAAAAACACTTTTTTATTCTGAATGTTCGAAGTCCTCTGTTTTTGGTGGCCCCATACTTCCTGTAATGCTTCCACTCCGTGAGTGCACACTTCCTGTTACTGAATGCGAAGGTTTCTTTCAGCCCTATTTATTTGTTTTATCTTCTCTGCTATCCCCAGGCCACAGGGGGAGGCTACGAGGGCGATGAGTACCAAAGCGCAGAGCTCGTCTTCCTGGACATCCAGAACATCCACGTCATGAGGGAATCCCTAAAGAAACTCAAAGACATCGTGTACCCCAATGTGGAGGAATCTCATTGGCTGTCCAGTCTGGAGTCTACACACTGGCTAGAACATGTTAAGGTAAGAGATTATTTCATCTACGTACATTATCATTTTTATTTGAAGTATTGTGGCTTCATGGGCTGTTTCTACTCGTTTTCTAAAAGTGCAAAGTGTCTCTGTGTGCGCAGCTGGTGTTGTCAGGAGCCATCCAAGTAGCGGACAAGGTTTCCAGCGGGAACTCAGTGTTGGTTCACTGCAGTGACGGCTGGGACAGAACTGCTCAGCTCACGTCTCTGGCCATGCTGATGCTGGACAGTCACTACCGCACCCTCCGAGGATTCCAGGTCAGTAACAGCTCGACAACAAGATAATGAAAGAAAACGGCTTCCTCCACAACCAGAGAGCAGCAGAGTAAGCTCTAGTTGCACCAGTGCGGCACTTTTACTGCACTTAAAAAAGTAATTGGATGTCTTTAAAGCTTTCGTGAAATGAATGGACAGGAAGTGAAGATGTTTGTTGTTTCAGGTGCTGATTGAGAAGGAATGGATCAGCTTTGGGCACAAGTTTGCCTCGGTAAGTAACTCCTGTCTTTTTAGAACGATCTACTTGAGCTGTGTGTTCTTTAATATATGAATCTATTTTCAATACTGTCTGATATTTAAAAGCAATATTCAAATTGTTCCGTTTGACATTTATAGAAGAAATTGCTCAATTGACTGCTTGAAATAGTTAATCGTGTGTGTGTGTGTGTGTGTGTGTGTGTGTGTGTGTGTGTGTGTGTGTGTGTGTGTATAGAGGATAGGTCACGGTGACAAGAACCATGCAGATCAGGACAGATCGCCCGTCTTCGTTCAGTTCATAGACTGTGTGTGGCAGATGACGAAACAGGTACGTGTCTTAATCATCAAGCTGCACTCTCAATCTCCCAAAGGCAATTCTATCATTTGTCCCTGAGTAGCTATAAAAGACTGATTAGACTGACATAAGAGGATTTTTTTTTTTCTTCTCATCTATTGCTCGAGCCAGCTGCTGGAGTTTTAATTAGATTTCATCCTGTGTCACAAACGGCACAATGAGCAGCACACAGAAGGTGTTGGGCGCACGGGCTGTGTGGGCGTCTGCATTTACTATTTTGGTTCATGTAGGTGCAGCAGCTCAAAGTGCAAAAGCTCTGAATTATAAATACATTCATTGGAGGTGTTGGCGATTTAGTGTGAAATAGTTTGTCTATATTTTGAGCATTATTCCTTTTATTGCTGATAATTGCACTACGAAAAAAATAAATAAAAAATGCAACCTGAGTAGGCAAATTTCCTCATTATTTTTAATTACACCTACGCACTGCCATGCTTGGTGTTTCTTCCTTGTTTAACTTCAGTTAAAAAAATTCTGTATCACAAGATAGAAACCGCCACATGCTCCACGTTATAAAAAGGAAGATTAGAATTGTCAATTGTATCCGTAAACAAAGCCTAAGGAGAAACCTTGGAGGCCATTTAAAGAGCTGCTGACCTGGTGATATCCTTCCTCTCAGTTTCCTACAGCCTTTGAGTTTAATGAGCGCCTCCTGCTGACGATCCTGGATCATCTCTACAGCTGCTGCTTCGGGACTTTCCTTTACAACTGTGAGAGTGCACGAGACCAGCATGTAAGTTTTCCCTCAACATGCATGCGTTCACTTCACCTTGCAGTGCATTTGAGTTTGTAATCACACCCTCTCCGTTGTGCAGGAGGTGAGGTTGAAGACGGTGTCTCTGTGGTCTCTGGTCAACAGCAAGATGGAAATGTATTTAAACCCCTTCTACACCCCGGAGTCCGGCAGGGTCCTCTACCCCGTCGCCAGCATGCGCCACCTAGAGCTGTGGGTAACTTACTACATCCGCTGGAACCCACGCATACGACAACAGGTAGGACTGCCGGTGTGTTCGTTACAATATACTGTGACCTGCCCTGGACCCCAGACCCCATGTATTTGTGTATTAGTTTGTAGTAATGACATTTCATATATATGGCAGTGTTTTCCTCTTATTTTGTGACATTAATTTGGCAGACAAAGGACAAGCAGTAGGTGACTAGACAACTTTGTAATTTTGGAGTAAAGTTGGCTCATCATTCTATAATTGGAATAGTTAATTGAGCAGGCATCACATATTATTCACAGAGCCAGTTATCAAATAGGCCACTTTCATTATTTTGAAAAAGAACATCTTAAATTAATAATATGAGAAAGTATCTTCCATCACAGTATCTTCCTTTTTTTTGCCAAGGACATTAATATTTATCAACGACATATGCACGTGTTGTTTTAATCTACTCAAAAAACTACAAAAATATTGTTGAATTGTTGAATGAAAATGCACTAAAACTATCCTGTCCAATCCAAATTGACGACACTAATATTATTTTAGTATTACTTATAGAATTAGATTCCAGTGGTGGCTGCATACGATTGTTTCCAAACATTTCCAATAAGTCTATTAGTCAAAACCTATTGAAAAAAAGAGGAAATTCACAGCATGTTTTTATTTAACGAAATATTCTGCTTCAATCCATATTTGTCAGTATTTGACTTTTTAAAAGTTTTTTCTCCCACTTGCTGCAAACAAAGAGCAGCACACACTGATGTGTTATATTTATTAAATAAAGTTGATTTAATAACTTTTTTAATTTTAGGCTGATGACGTCATAAAATATGGCGACAGACATTCGTCGCTCCGTTTGAAAACCTCCAATAGAAACTTTGAATGTTATAAAACAATTACATTTGGTGGAGCCCCAGTGATGTGTGTGTGTGTGTTGTGTGTTGCAGCAGCAGAGTCCGGTGGAGCAGCGCTACAAGGAGCTGCTCGCCCTCCGAGACGAGTACTTGAAGAAGCTGGAGGAGCTGCAGCTGTCTGACTCCTCCCCTTCCTCCCGCCTGGCTAACACCCCCAACACCTCCTCCTCCACCTCCTCCACACCACCACAGCAATACACACACCTACAAACTCCCCTCTGAGGGCTGGTGACACACACACACACACACACACACACACACACACACACACACACACACACACAGATCTACTTGTTGACTTGCACTTATTTCCTCCTCACTCTGATTTGTCAGTCTCTCACACACGCAGGGAATTAATTAGTATTGTGCAGTCCTAACTGTCGATAACAAAGAATAATGCTAACAAGATTTAGATTTGATGAGTTATTCTAACATCATAGTGGTTATGGTGATGATGGTGATTTATGCAATATGTCACAGTACAGCCTTGTCACGAGACTTTTCTACACACACGCCCTACAGGGAAGCCTTAAAGACATTCAGTGGCTTTCAGTCCGAGGGCTTTTGAACACACAGGACACACAGTGCAATGTGTAAAGGCGTCCGCAGAGGCAGCAGAGCGGAGGAAAAGCTGTTGGTGGTTTTCTTTTCTTTTTTTTTATAATCAATCTAGCTCTTTATGCTAAGCTAAGCTAACCGCCATGGACCCATCTGATCTTCTCATCTTTGTAGTTGAGCGTTGCGTTTCTTATTTTGATCTTGGAGAAGCCGTTGTAAATCAAGGTTCTTCTTCCAACTTCTTACTTTTTCCACGAGCATTTCAACAGGAAAGATCCTGAGATGCGCTTAAGATTATTTTTTGTCAAACGGCATAAGAATACATATTGACGTTTGAAGAGGTGAAGAGAGAAAAACCCCAATGGGAAATGATACATTTCACAGTTACAGCGAGGGGACACTTTTTGTCTCCGTCAGCCCAGCGCCTGCCTACGTCCTGCTACACAAGCGCCGGTGTCCTGTGTGAACAAAGCGAAAATGCTAATCAAGATTCTCACTTCTCACACTTTCTTCCTACTTTTGCTGCACTGCTCCTGAGTGTTGCCTCTTTTTTCCTTCGAGGAGCTGGTTAGAAACTGCTGCAGAGCTCACGCAGTTGGAGGCTACAAGCTTCTACAGTGTCACTGTGTGGTTTGCCACAGCTATCAGCTAAGCAGTATTTTTCAGCACTTCCTAAGCTATGGCGCTGAGAGCAAACGCAGTTCTAGCCAACTAGGGAGAGTTTGGTTTAGAATTAATCAGTAAACTTACTTTTTTTGAATGCAGCTTCAATATGGTTTGAAATATATTTCAGGTGCTCAAGATAGTCTAGGGACATGAAGTGGTGCTGGCCTCTGATCCTGGATCACGTCTTGTGCTTCTATGTTCTCACTAAACACAGACCCCGGATGGAGGAACCAGCCCAGGTCCATGATAGCCTTACCATGCCAAGGTGTTTGATACCAGCACACAGTTTTAGGGACAGTGAGAAGAAACCGGTTAGCTCTCACTCCCCCCCCCCCCCCCCCCACACACACACTTTTTAGTTTTTTTGTAAACCCGACTGTTTCTACATATGCTATCCACAACATAAGTCCCACGTGAAAACTCACGAGATCTCATCGCACATGTGCCTTTTGGACGGGTGTTGATATTTTCCCACACATTTTAATTGGACACCATGTGGGTCAGATTTTTACATCAAAGGGACATTTTAGTTGATGGACAAAATGTTTCTATTGTCTATTTTGCCAGTCATCTAATTAGTCTAGGTACTGTCGTTGGGTAGACTTGCTTACAACTACTCGCTTGGTTGTCTGACTGCTCGTGTTTCCATCCTGATGGATTCCAGATCACAGCTTCGTGTAGCAAATTGACTGTTGACGTCATAGGAATGATGGGGAAAGCTATAAAAAAAACAAAGTTGTAAAATTAGAAGAATTATCATTGATTGTATATGGAAAGTAACTAAAATAATAAAATTAATGTAAACGATATAGAAAAAGAAATGTCTTTCACATGGGAAATTTAATGGAAGAAAAAAGGAAAAATAAGTAACCTGTGAATGACTGAAGTAGATATTTATGATATGTCAGAATTCTAGAGTACCACGTTTAGTTTAGAGATTTAGTTTTTTATGAGAGCATTATTTATTTTTTATTCTCAAAGATGACATAGTGATCTCTCATCATTTGGATTTATCTGTCTCAAAAGTATGATCTGGTGTCTCATAATTCTGACTTTAAAAAGTACATATTTTGACTTAAAGTTGAGAAAAAAAAAACTGAAAGTGGAAATTATGACTTGCGACTTATGACTTGACAAATTATGACTTATTATGTCATATATATGTTTTTTACTTACCTTCAGTATTTTCACTTATCATTTCCTTTTTTTTTCTTGGCTCAAATGGGTTTCCATTAAATTCCCCAATTAGAACACATGAAAAACCAACCTGTCCAAAAAGCACATTCTTTAGTGGTTGTCTATTTGGGTTTTGGTGCTGTGGAGCTGGTGTCTACAGAGCAGTGTGCAGAGTCGCACTCATGACATCACATGGACAACTGTGTGTGTGTGTGTGTGTGTGTGTGTGTGTGTGTGTGTGTGTGTGTGTGTGTGTGTGTGTGTGTGTGTGTGTGTGTGTGTGTGTGTGTGTGTGTGTGTGTGTGTGTGTGTGTGTGTGTGTGTGTGTGTGTGTGTGTGTGTGTGTGTGTGTGTGGTTAAAAGGTATGTTAGAAACAGAGAATTGAACTGCTTGATATGAGGATTTTGCTGCTAACTCTAAGGGCTCCCATTTTTGGTTAATTTACAAACAGTTTACTCGGACAGAAAAATAAATGGCCAGTGTGCTGGTAACACGTGACTTCTATCACAAATGTATATGTACTGTGTCAAGATGAAGACGAGAACTGTTTATTACAATCATGAGTTTAAGTTCTCTGACACCGAGCCTGTTCCGAGTGTGGTACTCCTCAGCCTCTGGCACTTTGTTACAACACGGGCCACTTAATAAATAGCGGGGGCTTGATTACCGGAGTACTGTTGTGTGAGGATTTGAGTGTATTCCCTTCTATTGCCAGCACATCATAATCCCTTTTGAGAGAAATTGAAAAAAACAGTTATGTTACCAGCTTTGAGGTCCATCACTGAAAGCGAGAATAAAACCAATGTATAGCTATTAAAAGGAGTTCCAGACCTGGTCCTGGTCGCAGTTTAACTTTTAAAGCTGCATTCACACCAAAATTGGGCGTCGCGGCGATTAGCGCAGACTTGTCACTTAAAATGGCCTGTTTGAGTGACACTCATTGGATCGACACATTTTATTCGAATGGCCCATTGGAATTTGAATGGATCGCTGGTTGCGCAGTCGGGTTGCGTTTCTCCAAAAGTTGATTCCGCGACCAAAGCGCACCACCCACATTGAAATCGATTGGTAGAACTGGCATTTTTTCGCCTGATTTCGGTGTGAATGCAGGCTGCAACCGTGCTGTGCTCTGGCTCCATACCCAGGGGAAACTGCTCATATTATTTTTGTTCAAATCAATACAGGGTAGATGCACCAGGAAGGCTACTTGGAGCACCACTGTAGATCATTTCCACCTGACACTATATTTGTAACATTTCATTAAAACCTCCTTCACAAATGAATATTATGCCACAATACCCTAGAGGTTCTGAGGTCGAACGCTGTGGGTTGGGTTACTTACCAAAACGCTCTTTTAGAGTTCTAGACTTTAGAGTTACCTCTACTTTGTATGATGTACACAGGACACAGAAAGGGAATTTACTTATGGAACTCTACAGCCTCCTTGAATTCCTTAAAATAAGCAGCCTTGCTAGTAAAAGAGACATTTGAGTTAAGCAGGCTTCCAAATAGCCATCTTAGACTCCCAATACATTTCCCCCCTGGGGTTTCCAGCAAGTTGGAATCAACAATGCATTGTATGTACAATGTGACAATTTCAATTGTGAATGAGGTGCAATAAGTCATTCCGCAAAGTGTGTCAGGTCATGTCCAGATTTGTGCCTTGATTCTTGTGTGAATCGCCTTCACCTCTTAAGAGAAACGTACTCTAGCTATCCTGGGTCATGTTTGAGATGGACTGCTCTGTGATTCAGGGTTCCAAAAGGAATAAAGCGTGCATCCTCTGGTTTTGGGAGGATGCCATGCTGTTGTTTTATGGGTCCGTGCCAGTTTGAAGTGGGAGGAAGTGGGCGGTCTCTGCTTGCATTCCACAAGTAACTACAGAGTGTAGAGGACAGAGCAGATAACTAAGGTACCTTTCCCTGGGTTAAATGAAGCCTCTGTCTATCCCCTTCAAATCATACACTGCGGGACTCTTAAGTTTGACCAGAGTTTTTTCTTGCTACTATGTTAGCTATTAAAGGGATCCCTTTGGCCCACCGCCAGATACAATTGATAACTGCTTCCGCTGTGCTTTTAGTACAGAGATACAGAAGGTCTAAGGCATATTTAGCCTAGCTAGAATGGTCAAGTTAATTCCCTGCTTTGGAAAGCCCCTGTGAGAGGAGGGCTGTGTCCGAACATTTCACCCACTTCACGCTGAGATAGGTCAGCTGTGTAGGTGAGAAAAGAACCAAGGCTTGAACTTTTATTTTATTTTTTGCTTTTATTCTTCTCACAACTATTTCTGTCACTTTTGATGAGAACAATTGAGTTCAACATCGTGAATCTGCCAGGAGATACAGTCTAAAAATGTGTATATACTATTCGAAATTACGGCTGCGGAAGGTCAAGGAAAGGTTTTTGGGAAAATTCTTAGGACGTAATTTTTTTTGACTTCGTTTTTTGAGAATGAATCCTTCTTTACCTTCCAGACGGGTGTAATTCCAATGTTTGGCCAACAGATGTCGCCAAAGCTTTGTTTCTTTGTTTCTGTGTAACTACAGCAAGCGGTCAAATTGAAATCTTGGTGTTTCATGGAGTTTCAAGAGGGAATAGGGCTACCTGTAAGTATGTCAAATCTCAAACATGACTCTTTTCTATGTGTGGGTGGGTCGGAGTGGGCGGATTGGAGAGTGAAACCGGATTCCTATGTTCACAGAGAGGTAAATTAACAGGTTCTACCAAATGGATACTTTTGACAAAGTATTTGATGTCCTCCTATGAAAGGTCTGATCTCATTAAAGAGGTTTGTGGGTAAAACAACAGACAGAAAAGAAGCGACAGCAACATAAAAAGTGTACATTGGTTGGGTGGTTGTGTTTTTAGGGAAAAAACAGATGAAAATCTATTTTTATTATTTTTTACTTTGTACAAGCACCATGATGTAATTACCTCAATCAAAACCTATTTTACTGTCTAAAGTTCTATTGTTGTAAAATACAATTATTTTATGTAGTGTAAAATCTTACAGTTTTATAAAAAAGGAAAGTAATGTCGGTTCAGAAATTGTTGGTATAAATTGTGGATTTCTGCTCCATTGATTTTAAAAAAAGATTTGTTTTATTTTTGAGGGCATTTCTTTGGTTTGTACTCGCTAACCCAGGATTAAAAGACGGAAGCTTCTGGATACTGTTCCCTCGTAACAAACGTTGACATCTTCCTCTCAGTTCTCTGAGGTGATGAATCTGAGAAGTACTCTGTCATCGTTCATTTCAAATGTACTCTTTTATTAATGTAGGGGATTGTAGTTTAAAGGGTTTTGTGTCATAATATAGCCTGCTTTTTAATAAATACACATGAAATGTGTTTCAGGATCTTTTTGTCATCAAGGGAAAGTGAAATCAGAATAAATACATTTCAAATGTATTTCTTTGAATCATGTTATATCCTCTCCACAGTTTGTTGGATGGGTCCTGTTATGTAAATATTACTGATTAAATTAATTTAAGCATTTCTGACTCTGGCTCTTTGCACGTGTTGTTTATTCAATTCTTTGAAATGTTTTTATTTGTCTTGCTTTTCAAGGTGGTCACTGCTAACTGCATCAACACATTATACCATGACTAAAGATGCTAAAAATTGTATACAGCATGCGCTTTGGTGAGAAAGTTATCTTGAATAATGGTGCGCTCTTATTTTGAAATAAAGGCTGTAGAAATAATAGTGTAGATCAGCATTCATAGAATTGGCACAGTGCTGATTGTGTGATTGCATTTACATGTGGAAGATATGATGGGAACCCTCCCAGCATGCAACAGGCCAATGACATCATGGACCTAAATCTCATTTTGTGTGTTTCTTTCTATAAACTCAATCCAAAATGTTGTGTTTGTTCATTTTAATGATTGCTTTATTTCCTAGTCTTCTTCCAGCCGTCCTTTTTTGTTCATGTGTTGCACTCTGACTTGTCCTTTTTCCTTTGCCGTAGAAGGGAATAATACCTCGTCATTCCTCTTTTAATACATTTACTTTCACATGTCATTTTCTTGAAGGAAGTGAATACTATAGTGTAGGCTACTGTAGCGTTATAGAGAAACAATGCTCCCTCAATCGTGCTCTGACAAGACAAACCATATGACACGGTACAGCTGAACATGTCATATCCCTTCCAAACGCTTGTCGAAACAACTTGATGAAAGACCCATTTGACAATTACAGCGTGTTGCATCCTCGCATCTCTGGCGTGTTGAAAATAGGCGGAGCTACAGGGAGGAAGAGTTGCGAGTGAGAGGCAGTCGGAAGACAGCACAAATAACCAAATAACAGGAAGCATTCACAATCATTTTACAGATAGTCTCGCGCCCTGCCAGAACAAACAGGCACGCGCGCTGAGGGCGGACATTGGAATTAAACCGAGGTTTAATTTCATCTGCATTCTCATACAAGAGGAAATTGTCCGCCCCCGCCCCTAGTGACCTAGAAAGTAAACAGATGGAGAAACAGGCCGGATCTGCCGGGGCGGCGGACGGAGCAGGGCCGAACAGAAAGCTCTGGGGCTCGCCGACCGGAGGACCAGCCACCAGTGAAACCCCGGACAGGTGATTAGGCTTGATATTTCAAGTATATGTCATACGTCGTCCATTTACGTTTTGTTGCTTTTTCACAATGTTTCATTCCCCGTGATATATTCTAAAAAATATTTTCTTTTCAAGAGGGTATTGTCTTTTATTCGGCGTAAATGCAATGCATAACCTTTCAAACGTCAGCTATTTAAATGTTTTCCAATAAGCGAAGGCTACAACATATTACCAGATTTTTGACCGGAGTTTGGAGTGACAGTAAACAGTAAATGGTACAGTAGCTATGATAGAGTAGCTAACGGTAAATAGGCTACAATCGTATCTAAATCACCATAATATATAAAATCAGGAGACGACAGCCCAACATGTTCTTCGGCAAAACAATAATATGGTCTACAGTGGGTTAACAGAGAGCTAATAGCTAGTGTTAGCCCAGTAACAGGCCTAGCTTAGTATACAGTAGCTACCGCTAATGCAAAGCACAGTAATGTAACGTTACTGTAGGGGACGCTCTCGCTAATTATGTTTACAGATGCAGTGACGGTTACAGTCCAAATAACTATCTAATATAATTCCGTTTTTAATGAAATTATCATTTTATTAGAACGATACATGTGAGTTAAATCGTCTATCTGAATGTAAGATTTGGAAATGTATCAAATTTGGAAATAATATCGATAATGGATTAAAGCCCCCCTGCACACCTATATTCCATCCACACAGGTGTTTTTGCTTATTAGCCTGAATGGATCAGTTTTAGGCAAGTGGATGTGTGTTTGATTGACATCTTTCTCACCAATTAAGTTGCACATTTTAAGGCGGGATAACTTCTTCTTCATCATTCTTATTGGCACAGTATATAAAGATTGGTGACCCCACGTTATCCAATCAGTCAGGTAATTAACAACACCTGTGTGTACAGAACCTTTAAAACTAGACGCATGGCCCCTCTTCAAAACAGGCCCTCAAGATGAGATAAAAATGACTGGAGCCACCTTTCGGCCTTTTTAAAAGGAGAAAAACATGGCATTATTTACAACATGAAAATAGCTAATTCTAACATGACAATGTTCATGTTACAGTGAGAACATTTGCTAATATATAATATTTTGCTGTCATGGTGGCAGCAATATGCTGCAGTTCTGCTGAAGCTTCATAATGCTTATTCAAAACCAGAAGAAAGTTGAAACCAGTGTTGCAGCTGGCTGGTGCATTAACATTGTCAAAATGCTGGGTATAAACAAGCTCTTTAAGTCTGCTTAATTAATCCTTATAACACTTTATTTTGGCATTATTAGAACAATATTTCTGTATAACTAGGGCTCTCAACTAACTTTTTTCCCCATCTTCCTGGAACTGTCCCAAATTTCAATCTAAGCCTACCCTAAATTAATGTGGACCGTCCCAAATCTTTTGTCACGATATGGATACAATAATGCTGGTATAATAATTACATATAATGGCCGAATATCTTTGCCTGCACAAATGAATAAAGGCTGTGTAAAAATGTTTTGAGGGGGCAGGAATTATCTTTGCTATAATTGAGATGCAGATGTTTCACAACAAAATCATACCACAAAAGGGAGGGATGACATAGAGGTGTTTCATTAATTCACAGCAAAGTTGAAGGAAATTGGGGGAAAGTATCTTTTTATCATTTTAGTGAATATATATATGTATATATCTGCTTTTTCTTGTCTATTTCTGTTCAGTCCAACTGGTTCTCACGTAGAGTGGTGTAAACAGCTGATCGCAGCCACCATCTCCAGTCAGATCTCAGTATCGGTCCCACCTGACATCTCGAACAGGGACAACAAGGTAGCTAACACGCAAGCACAAACACACTCACTCTGTTGACTATATTTCTCATCAGTTTGTGTTTTGTTACTGATAGGCTAGGAGAAGACCAGATTTCCTGGTAAGAATAGCAATATGTTTGCACTTCAGTGTGTGGCCAGAGCTTTGTGTGTTAAGTGTATGTGAATGTACTTAATGTGAATGTACAGTTGTTGTCACTGTTTAGAGAAGCTACTGTTGAGCTGCTGTACAGTTTGTCTTCTGCTTCTGCCTGTCAGCAGGCTACACTTCTCAACCAAAGGACAAGTTTGTTTCCTTGTTTCGACTCCAACCAGTAGATGAAACAACAATTCTTAAGTGTGAGAGTCCCACCTGCACAGCTTCTACTCTGTTGACTAATTGAATATCACACAGTGGAAAAATGACATTTAAAACAAGACATTAGACGTGTCAGAAAGTTTCAGAAATAGTGCTCAGTACTTTTTTAGAGGTATCTCTTCTCTGGAATGAATTATGTAGCGCTTTTTCAATTGCTTGGGTTTGAATATGCATTCTCAAATCTATATATATTTGCTCAGCTGTTCTGCAGCTCTCTTATTGTTTTGTGGCAGGTTTCAGTTGTTGTATTTGCTTGGATATTTGAATCAACTTTGTTGCATTTGCTTTGAGCTCTTGTGTGTTTGCACCCGTCTATCACCTCATACAGAATGTCTTATTTTTATGTTATGTACAATGTAAACAGACTTAATGCCATGCAGTAAAAGTAACCTTCAGTTTGATATCAGACAGTGAAAATAGTTGTTTCCATTTCATGTGAACTACATTTGTAAATGTTTGTGTGTGTATGTGCTGTGTATTTGGTGTGTTTAATCTCCAGGTGTCCAAGAAGCGGAATCCCAGGGTAAGAGTTGTAGTCTTATCAGCTTGTCTTCTGATACATATGATACATTTCAGACACATTTACACAGGTCTGTGAGCTCAGAGCTCAGATTTAGGTAAAGTGTTGCTTGGCTCAAGGCTATAGCTACCTTCTTACTATTACTAGTGTAAACATGGCTGTGATGCAATACATTTGTTGGAAAATCTATTGAGGAACAAAGATCATATTAAAGTCATTGCCACAGAATGTCATGAATAGGTGTCATGAATGCTCAGTTATAACAGTTTGTCACAGTGCAGTGTCTTTGACTTCTTAAACATAAGAATATGCACAGGCTATTTTGTGTAAAGTAAACCAGATGTGATTGGGTGGCTGAGGTGTATAAAAATGTCTATTGGTTGTCAGAGATGTCTGAGGGCGGATGTTAACTGTGGTTCCTGCACAAACCATCCGTACTTCCTCCCGCAGACCCTCTGAAGACAGAACAGAGTCTTCATCTCTGCCTCTTCCAGCTCAGTCTGCTTCCTTCTTCTTTTTTCTTTCTCTCTACTCTTCATACTTTTTCTCTGTCTTTTAGTGCTACACACTCTGTTCCTCTTTCACTGAGGCTTTATTAGCTTCATCATATGAGTATAAATTCATTGTTAATCTGAAACGTCAGTTTCCACCAGTGGAGTGGAACTCTTACAACAAAAGAGTTCATTCATGTGTCTTTTTTTCTGCAGTGGGTGGATCACTTAAATCTTCCCTGTAAGAAACTGTCGTGGCTCAAGAGGTGACAGTGTTGGTCAGTCTTCCACTTTGGTTCAGACTAAGTGCCTCAAAAACTATTGGATGGATTGTCATGACATTTGATTCAGACATTCATGTCCTGCTCAGATGAATTATAATACCATTACAATACAGTGATCCACTTTCCTCTAGTATCTTGTTCTGATACTATTACTAATGTTTTTATAATAGAATAGACTCCGTGTGGCTGTAATGTTAGAAAATCATAGTTTAACTACAAATGAACAATATAGATGAAATCAAACTACCACAGTTTATATAATTTTATATTGTGATATTATTATTATTATTATTATTATTATTATTATTATTATTAGAGCCCAGCCAATTCAGATATCAATTGAGAGATAGTTAATGGATCAAATAAACAGATCGTAATGTCTTTTGGCTAATCCAGTGAATTCAATGCTGATAGCGGTACTCTACCACACCGATGCATATAAAAATCAAATTTTAAAAAAGATCATAAATGAGCAGGATTGATTCATGATAACATTTACATTGAGAGTGTGGAGCATCATCAGCAAAAACAATAGAGTGGACTGTACCTGTGAAGAGTTTGAAATGTCAGCGGCCATGAAGATTATAGGAGTGGCTGGTCTTCATCATCAGCACTTGAAAACCTTTTGTTGATGTGGTCATTTTAAGTAAAGGGCCTGTATGATGTAACTTTACATTTGGTGTGCATGTTCTGACCTCGTCACTCCCTTCAAGGACACACCAAGCTCAGCACAGCAGAGAGTGGAGAGTGACTATAATAACAGTATCCTACATATAGAACAATGTTTATTTACTGTGTAATGTCTCTTTTTTCTTTTTCTCCGTCTCTTACTTTCTCCACGCTGGCTCTCCTCGGTAGCAAGATTCACCAGATGGAGAAAGTGATTCTGATTATCCTTCCGATGCTTCGGCAAGTCTATCTCTCTCTCTATCTGTCTGTCTGTCTGTCTTTCCTCCTGTTCACCTCCTCCTCACTCTGTCACAGTCTGCATGCCTCATCCTGCTCCTCCTCTCCTTTTGTCTCTGCTCCCTTCAGTGCTGTTGTCCTGAGGAATGACTGCAAATAACACATGTAGTGTTTATACAAGTTTGGAGTTTGAATGACGTGTGTTAACCAGGGAGGGTCTAATGAAAGATTCTGCTGATTTGCATTGTGGGAAGTGTAGGACCCAGTGTTTTTACAGCTTGACCTCTCGGTCACATTTTGACCTTTCTTTTTCTCTCTCAAAAGTGCCCAATGTTGTAGGAATTACATAGTAAATCACTGGAGTACTTGTATACATTTTAATTAATTGCTGTCTGGATATTATAGAAATATAATTCACATATCCGGTTGAATTAATTTATTAACATACCATTCTTTTTTTGTAGCCCACTTTCTAATGTCCCTATAACATTTTTAAATATTCCTATGTTATGTCATCAGTCTTTTATTAATGCCTTCATTCATTTGTCAAATAGTAAAAAGCTACACACTCGTAACTGATGCATTTATTTGAAGTAATAAAGATAAAGATCAATGTTTCGACAAACTGCCTTCTTTAGGGTAAAATACCAGCCTGCTGTATTTTATCCTGAAGAAGGCAGTTTGTTGAAACATTAGCCTTTTACAAGTAAAATAGATATATCAGAGTAAATCTAAATATATCTTTTCCATTCTCTTTTTTTTGTCAGCCTGCATACCGGCACCTCAGAATAACTGTTTTCCTTGTTTTATTTATCTATTAAGTTGTAGCTAGTCAACAATGAGTTTATGATATTCTTCTATTATCAGTCAGTGTCAGTTTAACACCAAAGCAACAGTTGGTCCACAGTCTCAGGCAGAATAGTAGTTGAGTGGAGTGCTCGCTGATTGGTTGTCTGCAGGTTGCTGCTGCCACTCGAATAATAAATTGCGTCCGTCTCCAGTGTGAATCCATATGTGTCGTCTCATCAGATCTGAAAGGGCATGGTTCATTAATTTGTCTTCGACTGGTGCATGTTACTCTCATTAACAGTGTGTTTTCAGTTAATCTGAAGCAGTTGTCATCTAAATCCAATTCAAGAGGCAAAAAAACATTCAACAAATCCTCCTGAAGCCCAATTCTTTTACAGTGGTGATCGGCCGCTGTCTGCTTCTCAGTCACACCTGACCAGAAACTCAGTAATGCTGTTAGCTGTCAGTGTTGCAGGTCTAGCAGCTGGTCTCCACTGACTGGTCTGTCTTCTGTACAGAACCTTCCAGCTTTGAGGTACGGGGCGCAGGTCACAATGTTCCAGAACCAGGTTCCTCTGCTACCGGGTGAGACCATCCAGACTACAGGTAAGTCCACCCCCCCCCCCCCCCCCCCCCCGAGTCCATATTCATCATGTGCATTATGTAAACATCATATAAACATCACCGAGAATGTACATATTTTCTTGCCGACCCATAAATCAATACCTTATTGTTTCTTTGTATGTGTGCTGACGTGCAGTCAAGGATGTGATGTATATCTGTCCATTCAGTGGTCTGGTTAATGGAACCCTGACCATCACAGACTACAAGCTCTACTTCACCACTTTGGAAAGGGTACTTCAGAGCTCATTCATTATTCAATACCTTTTTAATTCACAATCTCAGGACCGTTGTTTCTCTGCAGTACTGTGTGTTAATATCAGTCTCTGCACATCCAGGAGTCTCCATTCGTTCTTGATGTGAACCTGGGAGTCATCAGCAGACTGGAGACCATCAGTGTTCCCAACCAGGGGGAGAACACCAAAGGACTCGAGCTGGTCTGCAAGGTACTAAAGAATCCACTTTCAGCAGCAACCGTGATGAATCTGCAGTGAAACTGATGGTTAATGTTCGGATGTTCTCCCTGCATCAGGACATGAGGAGTCCCCGGTTTGCCTACAAGACAGAGGAAAGCCAACCGGACATGGTGAAGCTGCTGACCAAACATGCCTTCCCCCTCTCCCACAGCCTGGTCAGTCTCGTTCAAATTAGTTCATTAATGTGGGCTAGAGATGATGTGCTGAATGCTGTGCTGCAAGGCCTCCATACATTGTATTGGTGTGACCAACATTTCACAACTTTGTGGCACGGAAGGAAATAAAAATGTGGCTGCACAAAACACAAATTGGCCATTTTCATTGGTGGGATGCCAGTGAGGGATCATGTCATTGTCAGTTATATCATTGTAAACTTTTGTTCAGAAAACATAAATGGATATCAATTTGGTTTCTGGGAGGTTTTAATGAGAATGTAAAACGTGATAGTGACTGAATGCTAACGTGCACACGTCCTGTGACTCCCTCTGGCAGCCCCTGTTTGCCTTCCTGTACAAGGAGCAGTTTCCTGTGGATGGCTGGAAGGTGTACGACCCAACAGCCGAGTACAGGCGTCAGGTAATGACATTAACTTCATCAGTAAATGAACAGCACCCTCTCTAGAGCCGATGTTTGGTCGTCCGTTCTGGGCTACTAACTTGGCGCTGCAACATGGCGGACACCGTGTTCTGCCGATGTAGATATGAAGAGCTCATTCCCACAACAAACCTCTCGTTCCACAGGAAAAACACTGTATGGCAGTATTGTATGGAATACTCTTGTAATGTTTCTTCCATGTTCTTGGATGTGTTTTGTCAGGGCCTCCCTAATGAGAGCTGGACCATCAGTAAGATGAACAGCACCTATGAACTGTGTGACACCTATCCCTCCATCCTGGTCATCCCCACCAACATCGCAGAAGAAGACATCAAACGAGTGGCTGTGTTTAGAGCGAAGCACCGCATACCGGTCAGTCTGAGAGGCACATACTGAGGAGGGACACATGTCCACAGAGGGACTGACACTTTCATATTGCCCCTTTGAAACGGCACTTGACAAAACAATCTCTCAAACCCTGTTTAGCATCTCTCTGGCTCATTAACGTGTTTTCTGACGGGCCTCCTGGTCCTAAACGGGCCCTGCTCTTTTCTGCAGGTCCTGTCCTGGATTCACCCAGAGTCTCAGGCCACCATCATACGCTGTAGCCAGCCGTTAGTCGGACCTTCAGACCGTCGCTGTAAAGAGGACGAACGCTTCCTCCAAATCATCATGGATGCCAACGCCCAGTCCCACAAGCTCACCATCTTTGACGCCCGGCAGAGTAGCGTAGCAGTGACCAACAAGGTACAACACACGTCTGTTCTTCCTGTTTTTCTCTCCATCTCTCTCCTCGACTTCGTATTACACGCTGACTGATTTTTCTTTCACTCCTCTCGCCCCCTCTGCCGCCTCCACCACATGCAGGCCAAGGACGGAGGGTTTGAAAGTGAGAGTTTCTACCCAAATGTGGAGCTGAACTTCCTGGAAATCCCCAACATCCACGTGATGAGGGAGTCTCTGAGGAAGATGAAGGACGTGGTTTACCCCACCATAGATGAAGCACACTGGCACTCCGCTATTGACCAGACACACTGGCTGGAGTACATACGGGTAACTCGCACAATAAAAAATAATAGTTTCAGGGTCCAGGGTTATTTCAATACCTCAAAATGAGTAAACCATTAACTTCAGAGGGTGTTTCATTAATTTATTGTACTAGCATTGCACTCACGTGTGTGTGTTGTGTGCAGCTTTTATTAGCAGGAGCTGCAAAGATCGCTGATAAGCTGGAGTCCGGGAAGACGTCGGTGGTGGTTCACTGCAGTGACGGCTGGGACAGAACGGCTCAGCTCACGTCTCTGGCCATGCTGATGCTGGACAGTCACTACCGAACTCTCAGGGGATTCCAGGTCACACACTGCATCACGATATCAACTATATACTGTAGTGGTCATCTCCACAGCATGTTGAAGGTGTGTGTGTGTGTGTGTGTGTGTGTGTGTGTGTGTGTGTGTGTGTGTGTGTGTGTGTGTGTGTGTGTGTGTGTGTGTGTGTGTGTGTGTGTGTGTGTGTGTGTGTGTGTGTGTGTGTGTGTGTGTGTGTGTGTGTGTGTGTGTGTGTGTGTGTGTGTGTGTGTGTTTTCGCAGGTTCTGGTGGAGAAGGAGTGGATTAGCTTTGGACACAAGTTTGCTGCTGTAAGGAACAGAGTTATTCTGATGATATCACCATTACATCATGATCCAAACTTAATGTAGTAGTGTAATTATTGCAACTACTTTGACATTAGCCGTGCCGCCACTCAAACTGTGTAGTTACATGTCTATAACCAACTTCTTTTTTATGCATATTTTACTGATTATAAACATAAACATTAAGCTAAAAACAGAACATAAAGAAAACCTTTTACAGCAACCACATTTACAAACCTACACTAGATGAAAAGCACAGTGCACATAAGAAATGTATTTTTTTTTAAACTAAACAGAAAACGGGTGAGGAAAAAAAGCTTTAAGGTTAAAGGTGACTTTGGTATTTTATCAACCTGTTTTTGTTTTTTCAATTGGACACAAAACATGGGAAAACAGGTTGAAACATACAGATAAGTTAAATAATAAAAAAAATATATATATATATATATAATAAAGATAAGATAAGTTAAAATAAACAAAATAAAACCAAAAAAGAAAGATGATCCAATAGTGTTGTACAATGCACTTGTGAGAAATACAGAGGAGCTTTTTAAGAGGTTTATGGGCCTGTCTTTTTATGTTGAATAATTATTGCACGCATATAAAACCTGATATCTATAATTCATCTATAATAATAATAATTAAGTCTTTCTGTGTTGCAGCGCGTGGGTCACGGTGATGAGAACCATGCTAACTCAGAGCGCTCGCCTCTCTTTGTCCAGTTTATCGACTGTGTTTGGCAGATGACTCGGCAGGTCAGTAATAACCAGGCATAACCATATTCATAAAGCAGCACACAGAAGTACACATATTCTCAGCCTATACATGTGAACACGGGCTCAATCTAGACAATTAATGATCGCTTCTGTTCCTCTGACTTCAGTTCCCAGCAGCCTTTGAGTTCAATGAGCTGTTCCTGATCACAGTGCTGGACCACCTCTACAGCTGTCTGTTCGGTACATTCCTCTACAACAGCGAACAGGAGAGGGCAGCCAAGGTACGTGCAATTCTTCTGTTAACACAATAGCAGGCCCCCAGTTTGGAGAAGTAAGCAATGTACCGATGTGAAAAAAATCTACTTTAGTTACATAAAAAATCAATATCACTTTAATGTATTTAGAATATTTTCACCGCTTTACAGCTGTTTCTGACAGACAACTGAAGCGGTTGTATCCATGTATGCTCTCTTTAAAGCCACCAGACTCCTTTGACAACAGTCATTTTACTTTGCAGAACACCGAAGTCGCTGGTCCACTGCTGCCTCGATCAATTAGTTTGATGGTGTTAATGTTTGACTTTGGTGTTTAAAAGATTAGTTCAGAATCACCAAAGTGACACAATAGCACAAACAAACTAGCCATCTTCCGTGTTCTGCGAGGTAGAATTACTGTTTTTATCAATGGAGTCTGGTGGCTTTGAAGAGAGTATAAATATTGGCTTCAGTTCCCCCGCCGGAAAGTGCTTTTTTAATATGTTTGGCCACAGCAGTTCATTGCGTTGCTTCGGTGCGGTAACTCCTCTCTGCTTCTCCAAACTGCCATCTACTGGAGATAAGTCTCTCATATAACCCCCTTCAAAAAATCCAAACTATCCCTTTAAACACTTCTTTCCTGTGTAGGAGGTGCAGACAAAGACTATGTCGCTGTGGTCCTACATTAACAGGTAACATACTTACCACCTTCATAAGAGTGATAGTGAGAGGAGGGATTCTCTGACTGTTTAATGTTTTCCCCTTTCCAGCCAGCCAGAGGACTTCAGCAACCCCTTCTATGTGGACTATGAGCACCATGTTCTGTATCCGCTGGTTTCCTCCAGACATCTGGAGCTGTGGACCGGCTACTACGCCCGCTGGAACCCCCGTATGAGACCACAGGTACACCGGGATTTTAAAGTGGTTTGATGGAGTGGGTTGGACTTTCAGAAAGCAAGGAGTACTGACTGCTGTGTTAGGGCCGCTGTTTACCCTTTATTACACATTTTGTCCATAAAACTGCAACCTTTCTGTCATTCTATCATAACATTATGACTATAACACATTTTCTCATATAATTATTTTTAATTTCACGCTTTTTTTCATATTATATATTATTTCATATTATGCTTTTTAATGGAAAAAAACTTTACTGATGTTTTTCCCCCAAAATAATTACTCATAGTATGATTTTTCTAGAAAATTGAAATGATATTGACTATTTCTTGTAAAATTGTACTTTTTATTTTTGTAAATGTACAACTTTATTTTTATAATATTGACTTTCTACTTTTACCTTCGTAACATGACTCATAATTTGCCCTTTTCTTCTAAAATTATGATTTTGATCTCATGATATAATGCATAGACTGTGTGTATATATAGTCTATGATATACCTATTTTATCCAAAAAAAACAACTTGTATGATATTATACTTATATTTGCTGGCTTCATACAATGTTAGAACATTTAGAAAAATGTCCATCACAATTTCCAAAGTGATGTCTTCAAATGTTTTGTCTATAATCCCAAAGATATTAAGTTTACTGTCATAGAAGACTGAGAAACCCATCACCTAAACCATAAGTCTTGGAGGTGCAGGGACACTTATCACCTGCATGTTTGTTTCTTAGTGTAATCTTCCTCCAAAGGGCTTCCACGTGTAGAGGAAGAGCTCCAGTTACTGACTCTGTGATCGTGTGCTGTGTTCCAGGTGCCGGTGCACCAGACTCTGAAGGAGCTGCTGATATTGAGAGCAGAGCTCCAGAGGAGGGTGGAGGAGCTGCAGAGAGAAGCCACCTCCCACTCTTTGTCCTCCTCCTCTGAACACTCCCCCTCGCACAGCACAGGAACTCCACTGCACAGCGCTGTCTGACACACACACATATCTGAAACACCCCTACAGACACACACACACACACACACACACACACACACACACACACACACACACACACACACAGATTAAAGCATGTTTTAGCCCAATTTCTACAAATACGGATGTTTACAATGTGAAGACTTTACAAAGAGGTTCTTAACTCTTATAATAACATTCCTCAACACATTTTTAGCTAAGTTAAAAACAAGCCTGTTACAACACCTGTGCTTATTATTTATATATTTGTTTTTAAATCTCCCAATTCAGAAAGACCAGCTTCCCCTGTTCTGCGGGAGTCTTACCAATTCACAGGTTTTTTGGGGGGGTTTTGTATGAAGAATTGCTACTATTCGTCTCAGGGTTTAGTTATTCACATGACTGCAGAAGGCTGCCAGTAACATGTTACCTGTAGTGTGTGAACGCAATCACTGCACGCTCCCTCACACTTCCCCTTCCTTTACTGTGTCAGTGATCGTCTCCATCAAGATTAGAATTATTGTAATGAGCTATGCTATAGTTCTATCCAAAATTCATGAGCAAAAGAACTCAACACTTTCAAGTGGAAACGATATGAAAATAATATATTTTTCGGAATAGGAATCACAGATGATGAGAATCACAATTCCGGGATTATTATCCCTCACCTACTTCCCACCCGCGAACACTGTGTGTTAGATGACCCCAGCTCCCCCCTCTCATTACCCGGACACTGCCTTACTGTGCATGTTTTCCTTTATTTGTATACAAAAGAATCTTTTTTATTTTTTATTTTTGTACGTTGCCTTTCCATGCGTCAACCTCGTCATTGTTCCCTCATCCCCTTTTGTCATTTACTGTAAATGATTTCTAATCAGTGTTTCTCACAAATGAACCAAACTACATGTCTGTTTATGTAGAGCTGCTCCCAAAGTGTGTTACTGTGTGGATGCATTGACTGAAAGCAGCAAGTTCATAGAACAATGATAATATAATGATGATTTTAGATATTTAAAAATATTTTTGTGTCTTTTATTGCAGTTCAGATTTCACAATAAAAGAGTAAAATATGATCAAATATAAACATTCCAAATTGAGTGTGAAATACAAAAGAAATATATTAATATTATAGTTTATGGTTGTAAACAGACTAATAAAAACCAGAAAACGTTTTTGGTCTGTTTCTTAAATTCTAAGTAAATTATTTAAGCACAAATTGAGTACTAAACTCAGTTTTCTGGAAATCCGACAAACTATTTATACAATCAACTTTATCCAGTTGAATGTGCTTTATGAGAGATTTAGGCAGGTTTCACTGTGTACGTAGAACATGTCTAAGCTTTAAAGTAACTCCTGTGCAGCAGTGCCACATCTGCCAATTATGAATACAGTCACATGATCAGGACTCAGCCAATAATATGTGCTGATCATATTGTCTTTATTTCAAGTGCGCAGTCAATAACTACAACTTCATCTGACATAAACAAATCAATGTGTTCCAAGAACCAAATTAGCTGGATGAGAACGAACAGTATTACTTTAGCTGGCTAACATCATGTTAGCTCGGATTAGTTCGGCCACATTGAAAGAACAGGACACTTGTTAGAAATGAGCACACATCAAGTTTAAACCTCACCTCAGTCCTCTTTTTGTCTTTTTACAGTGTAATGGAATCCCTTTTATTCTATTGCAATGTGACATAAATCACACTGTGTACCTGTTGCATGTGATTGTGCAAATCCTTTTTTATGTAAATGATGTGTTTAATTATG
Organism: Cottoperca gobio; assembly: GCF_900634415.1. Lineage (NCBI taxonomy): Eukaryota > Metazoa > Chordata > Actinopteri > Perciformes > Bovichtidae > Cottoperca > Cottoperca gobio. The sequence goes on along the minus strand of NC_041372.1, from coordinate 7,039,066 downwards.
AGACGTTAAACCTCCTAATGAGCCATAATCACTTCTGACATTCCATTTAAAAAGGAAAAAGGAAAAACTCCAGTCTCATTCTTGTCTTTTTAAATGGTTTATTTTATTGGTTCATATTAGTAACAAGTTCCTGTAACATGTTGCCGGAGACGTATCATAGTGGAATAAGAGAAAGCAGAGTTCACTATTACACTTCAAGCAATGAAGACTGTCCAACATTCAGTTGTCAGGAAGACAAACAAGTTCAACACTCGTAAGCTACAAGTAAGTGTGTTTACAGTATGTAGAGAAAAGCATGCATCAAAGTGTGTATGAGAGCAGTGTACTGTAGGTGTGTATGTGTTGTATGTGACAGGTAGCCTTGCAAAGCCAGCCCTCAAATATCAAATAATCAAAAGCTTTGCTGGGCTTTTGTTGGTTTTTCTCAAACTGGGTTTTTGGCTGGCTTTGCACGACACGGTGACAGGCACTAGAGTGTACTGCAGGGAGAGGACAGTCAGAGTGGCAGCAAGACTCGGGCACAGCTGTCATAATAAAATGCTGATACCATATAGACACTTTACAAAGCGAGCTAACAATATAATCCAGGCTTAGTTTGTACAATCGCTTTAGGAGGCAGGTTTGCAATGATTCAATTTATGTTGCTACGTTAATTGATTGTATGTGTTAACGCTATTGAGTTGCATTATGGGTGCTTGACCAAGCGGCAACCTCAGGGTCTTAAAAGTGAGGCCAATGCGGAAGTGCCTTAAACCCGCATTCCTTCAAATGGTCAGCAGAGTAAAATGGACAATAGAGCAGGGTATGCTTTGGGCGTGGCTACCCCCCCCCCCCCACCGCATTAAAGACACACTAAGGAGTCTGCTGTTCGTTTTTTAAGTACATTTTGTTTTGTTTCGCACAGTTCAAATGAATTACGGATGCACCTTGCTCAACAAGCTAGCGTTAACGTTAGCTGGTGACCCTCTCGTCCAAAAGGGTTAACGCTAACCCTAAAAACACTTCTGGTTCCAAAAAACCAAGATGGCGATGGCCTAAATGCCTGACCCATACTAAGGTCTAAAAGAAAAGATATCTCATTGAAATTAATTCAAACTAAATTTGTTGGTTTGAATTTCTTAAAGTTGAAGATTTTCAAAGCGACTGCCCTAATGCGATGTTATTTTATGTAACTTAGGAGTTCTCCTTGAAGCAAACTCTTGTACATTATCTCACGTCGTTGTGCGTTGTCTAAATATTTGGGTACATCAGGTTGAGCCGAACTCCCTTTGTTATGACGGCCTTGATTATTTTAGCGCGCTTTGTAAAACAAACCTATATGCTCCCTCAACCTAATTCTTTCTGTGCTCTGCCACTGTAAGCAGAGAACACTCCACCAGTCTACAGCTATCCAAACACCTGACTATTTACAGGGGGTGGACAAAATGTTATACACACCTGCTTAGATTGAACAATTGTTAATCATATAGTGTGTGTGTGTCCCACTGTTCTGTACAGTCTGGTAACCAGCTCCAAACAGCAGCATGGCACGTGTTCAAGGATAATTGTCCACACTGAATCTTAAAGCAGTATCAACATCCACAGTGGCAAGAATAACTGAGTCATTCACACATTGTGTTTCAAAGTGAGCATTGTACAGGCCATTACTCCCCACTCTTCACTCCAATCCGTCGGTTTCATCTAACCGTCAAACCAATTCAAAATGTTGCACGGTGTGTTACGCAAGATTCAAGCCCAGATTCAAATCCAAAAACCTTTTTCATTCAATCCCAATACATAAAGGCAAAGTCAATCTCAATCAATGCTACGTCTTTGGTGAATTTGTATTTTTGCTACCAGGCCAAAGGTTTTTGCTATATCACAATAAGATATTCAATACATTCAGTAAACGGAAAGGTTTTGTTATTTTGTGTTTGCTTTGTGTGTGGTTCAGCTCTCAGCAGCCTGAGCTTGAAAAACAAAAAGACCTTTCAGTCCTCCGGGTGCTGAAACCATCCTTTCAAGGTAACCACCCAAAGGAGCTGAAGGCCGTGGGTGTTGCTCTCGCTCAGGGTGCAGCTACGGAAGTGTTGGATGAGTACTGTGGCGCGTCCCTGTGAGACTGTGCAGGGTATAAGGCAAAGAGAGGAGCACCATTTGAATTACAGCTGATAGGGCATCCATGCATGACTCTTACAAGGTGAACACATCAGTTAAACAGTTTGTTCCTACAACCCAGCGATACTAAATTTACGGCCCGCGGGTCAGATTCACACTAGGGACATTTTTTCTGTACTTTTAATGAGTGCATAGAGTGCCTCCTGTCATTTTGCAAAAGTGGCCCCCAGGCGTGGCAATTTGAGTATCCCTAAGCCACCATTCATAGTCCCTGAACACTCGGACACAAGTTCCAAATGCAGCTCCAATAATGTTGGATTGCATTTTCGTAGTGTTTAAGGACTTTTCGAAAAGGAGCAACACAAAGGAATTGTGGGTAGAAGTGTCTGCTTTTCCAAGGCAACATGGAGAAGACCAGGGTGTGGCATTCATGTAGGACTGTGCTGCATCCTGTCAGATATCGAACACACCGCCAACGCTATTTACAGCTCATACAACACATACTGCCTCAGCGAACATCCTTCACGCATTCACCTCTGTGTAAATATTCTATTCCATCAGACGCTACTCAGGTCATTGCCAATCATTGCTTATGCCACGTTCATGTCGCGCATGTGCTTCTCCTAGCGTCCTTGTTTTTAACATCTTTATAAAAACATTGGCTGTTTTCTTGGTAGTGTTTTTTAAAAGGTGGTTTAATTGGCTCAGGGGTTCCAAAGACCATTGAGCCAATTGCCAATCGCCACCATGCAGGTTTCAAAAGGCATGCGTGGGTCCAAGCAGTAGCTGAAATTATATAATTGTGGAGAATTATGCACAGAAGTCATAATTGCGACCGGGAATAAGTTCTTCCAGAAAAGTTTGGAAGTATCCAACTTGGAAAAGCACTCAAACAAAGATGCCTCGCGTCAGCCAAAGTCCGTCATTCAAGTGAAACAAACACCCTCACTCAACCAACTGGAAACATACAATCGTCTTCTGTTGTCTAATGAAGTGAACATTCCAAGTTGTAATTCTTTCCCATCACCCGTGACATGAACGCAGCCTTATTACCTCCGCCAAGGAGGTCATGTTTTCGGTTTGTTTGTCTTGATTATCGGCAGAATTACAGAAAACCTACCGGCTGGTTTTCCATGAAACTGGAGGGGTGTAGCACGGGCCACGGAAGTACTCATTCAATTTTGGGGCGGATCCGAATCAAGGGGCGGATACACGATTATTTTTCACTTTGGTTAACATTGCGAAATAGGGCCTTTGGCCTTGGCGGAGGTCTTCCATTTCCAAGTGCACTTCTAGTTCCCAATGTTACATGGTGGGATCATTTAAGTCCACTATAAGTCACAATAAATTATTCAATAATTCTCACCAGAGATTCTGAGTAGTGCTATAAAACGGCTAAATATCAGACAGTATAGAAAACAGTGAATGGTTTCAGATGCAGCCCACATCACAGCTCGTTCAGGAACTTACGAGACCTCTTTAGGCGAACAACAAAGAGTTGGCAGTACAGAACAAGGAAGCAGTAACTATCTACAAAAAGTTAAGCTAAGTTATTAGGAAAGTCGGTTACAAAGTGTAAAAAGAGCAGGTGAAGAGTGTAAACACACGTACACTTAAGAGTAAAATATGGAGCATAAATATGCTCTTACACACTAATAATACAAACACAGAACTGCTCACAGTAATATGTACAACCATCACAACCTTCCAAAAACACTCGTTATGACGCTATTCAAGATTCTAAAGCTAACTACTGCTGCTAACTTCATCTACACAGCTAAAGCAGACTTCTAGGGGTTTTTTTATGCATATCATCGCAACCATTATTGTCTTTGTGCCAACTTATTCAAACTCTTCTCTGACATCTTTCGCAAATACCTCACTTTTTCACTCTCGCAAATCTTGTTGCATTGTGGCCATTTTGAAGTCTACCGAAGGCTTCTTGCTGTGTGCTTCAAAAATAAGAATTTAACCGCGTTTGACTCCCCTTTTTCAGATGGAGGAATCAGGGAGGTGGTGGCTGTCAATCATGCCCACTTTAAGCAGTGATTGGCCATTGGGATGCGGTTATAACAGCAGCCTTCATCCAGTGTCGCTGCTCAGAACAGCTATTACCACCTTTGTCTTTATACTTTTGTTTAAAGCATACCGAGGCAATAATTGTAATTGCAATAAATTGGGCAATTTTAGCTGATTTTACATATTCCAAACCAAAAATATTTCAGAAATAAATTGATTCTTTACTGAATTTTAAATTAATTCAATAATGTTATGATTTAATAGTATAGATAGTAAGAGTATTATCTCATCTCGTTTTGGTACAATTCATATCTATCATTGTCGTTATCTATTTATGCTTGGGCTGTCTGGTCTACAGTATCAAAAATCTCTTATTTCTTTTGTGTTGATGTAATTCTACTTTTTCTATATTCATCTTGGACGTAGAATTTATTAGAAATGTAAATTCAAAATGGCCACCATGGGATAAAGATAAATTCAGAGTTCTTCTGCACACACTTGGCACCACACTGCTAACACAATAAAACATAGTACAAACAATATTAGCTTCTGAATGTAGCAATTGTCTCTTCAACAAACTTTAAAAAAAAAAGAATTCACATTTCACATATTTTCTGCCTGTCCACGAGCCTCGTCACAGCCTGAACAAAGTGCTGAGGTTTTTCTCTTTTTCAAATAGCTTCCCACCGAAGAAGATTCCCTTTTCAAATGGACAGAGAAGGAGAAGTACACATTGTGCATTTTCAAGCTCTAACTGCAGTGGAACTGATTTAGCTAGCATCATTTTTATGCTACATGCTACAAGTCTGGTGAACTTTAATCTACCTTTTGATCTTGAATCTAACGCTGAACTTAATTAGTTTTTCTTCTTTACCTTAACTTTAGCATCACAATTATTTCACCATCACCACTTTAGAATACCAAGCCAGGCTCCCTTCATTAGGGATTGTCATTAAAGGCTAGTTAAAAAATAAAAATAAAAATAAAAAAACAATCTATTTACACTATAAAAAGTCACAGGTTGTAAGTAGACAGAACTGTTAGGACGCCTTATTTTTCCCCCACTGCAAAAAGATCCAAATCTGATTAAGGCAACTTTGTACATCAAGATAGACAAGACGAGGAGAGTGTACATGGAGCAGCGTGTAGCGACTAATGATGTTACTGTCACATGATGTAAACAGTAGCTACCTGCAGTAAGTCCAGTTCTATGAGGTACGTCCCACTAATGGACTTTATTAGCTAATAGTGGAGCCCATTTAAAGGGCAATATATGTACCAAGTGGGTCGAAAATGTAATTAAACATCTTGGGAAACTTCATTTAAAAAGGATTAATGTAATAATAACATAGTAAACTAAAAATGTAATAAATGAAATTTAAAAAGTCACATGTTGTGGGAATTGTTTGTCACAATCATTATCACATGATGTAACTTAAGTTCTATGAGTGCGAGCTTTGCTCTTAGCTTAACATTAACACTTCCCCCATGAAGTAACACTTGCTACTGTGAAAATTGTTAACTACCTTGTCCGACAATTTACACGTTATCACATAATCGGTTGCTACGAGGTTTTGAATAGAAATCTGGGGAATATTTGTTAAATGTTTTGTCATTCACTCTCTACACATCTGTGGAGAGCAAAGTTATTGTGCCATCTATATATCTATGACTTGCGACGAATAATCAGTTATGTGTCAAAAGGGGGAAATGCTGTATTCTATTCAAAGTCAGGAAATGAGATATTGCTGAAACACGACTTTCAATCATCAAAAAAAAGAAAAAGAAAAGAACAAACACTGGCCATGTCTCGCAGAGCTTCCTGGTTCACTCCAGACTCATGCTGCAAGTCACTAACAAATCAGTGTCTCAATCCATCAATAAACTAATGCGCCTGGAATCCAGCTCAGTAAGCAGTGACTGACTTCCTGTGAAGCTCGACACACCCATATATGCCGAGAGGGGTTTCTTTCTCCTACGTATTATAAGATTAACCGCTTTTTTTGATTATTTTTAAGTACATGCTGAAGGCTGGATAACTTTAAACTAACATTGTTAGTGGTGTTCAAACAGTAAACAATAAATTACTATATACACATACATTTGGCAAGGTTTGATACACTGTCGGCCATGTTTACAGCAGAGGATTAAAAAAATCTGGGTTCTCATTCAAATCCCAATGTTTACAGCACAGAGCTGCAGGACATGCTACACAATAGAAAGTCTATCCTGTAGCATGGTCGTGTGTGTGCGTGTGCGTGTCTGTGTCTCTCTGTGTGTGTGTGTGTGTGTGTGTGTGTGTGTGTGTGTGTGTGTGTGTGTGTGTGTGTGTGTGTGTGTGTGTGTGTGTGTGTGTGTGTGTGTGCGTTACACAGCATTCTCTTCAGTGGGAGGTTCAGCATTGGGTGGCTCCAGGAGAGTCTGTTGGACTGCAGACACAAAACAAAAACTGGTTTATAAACAGATCATTCTCCATTAGCTACATTACAAATGTAATAGAATACAATGACTGCATCATCGTGTTGTCTGCAGTGTAATGTCCATGTGTTTTTTTTAAATGTATTGTTAGTAGTTTTATTATTATCAAAAGGAAGGAGAAAAAAAAAGGTCTTTAGGGAAATATGAGAAATGCTCCTTTTATCTCAGCTTGCTGGAAGGGTGTGTGACTCTGCATCCAGAGTCAATGCAAAAACACAATAGGTTTGAGAAATTCAGTCAAAAACATCTTAAATGCCGGTGAGTTAAATTTTAAAGTGACACCATATGTAGATATCTTTGTGTATAAACAATAACGTCTCTTCATTTTTCCCAAGAAGGAGATTTCAGCAGGAAAGCAAAGAAGGAAAACCAGCCAGGGCTATCTTTGAACTTGGTTGTCTGTATTTTTCTCATCACAATGATCTGATAACTACTAAAAAGAAATCTATCTCTACGACCTCTGATTATTTTCTTATTTCAAATTCTTTACACTGCATTTCACCTTCTGTCTCTCCTACCACTGGAGTTATCAAGTGACTGGCTGCACCAGCGTTTGCTGTATATTCCAGGAAAAAAATAAATATATATATATATATACACATATATATATATATGTGTTCTATAATAAAAGATTAGACTGGAAAAGAGTGTATAGGAGAGTAGTTGTGTTTACCTTGTGGTTCTGTAGCCACCACAGCCTCAGGGTTCTCAGCCTTCACCATGTCAGTATTCAGGCTCTCTGTCACAACGCAACAACACGTTGAGTTAGCACCAACAAATTTATTTACAGTGCCACTGCTGCTGCCACTACCGGTACTAGTGTTACTAACTGCAACTGTACCTACTCCTACTAATAATGCTTTTACTACTAACAACCGATGAGTGGGTGTATCTCCTGGGTTGAGTTGCACCAGCTACTCATAAATGTATAAAGTCTAAAGGTAAAGTTATTTCTAAATTCTTACCAGCTAGTTTCAAATTAGTAATTTACTTAACCCAAAGACTTTAGTAATGTGTAAATAGGTTGCTATTAAAACATCTATAGCACTTTCCAGAACTATCATCTATGTAAACAGGACGTCGTCTCATGCTAGCATCACAAGCTAGCATGACTTTCAAAAATAAGTTTAGGAGTCACAAAAGATATATATTTTGTAAAATAAAACATCTTCAAGATTAACATATTTAAACAACATTTATCAATGGTCAATATAGACTATATTCCAAATTACCTATTTTACTCTTGACTCTAAACAGGTCAGATATAAGCATGCTAACGTTAGCTTTGTCAGTTGGCTCAGTTAGCTACAGATACGACAACACTAGTTACACCTGACAGTTACTGGGTGTGAATATTTTATTTCATATCGATGACTAAAACTTCTCTTAGTAAACACTTTAATAAGAAAAAGGCTAAGTTACAAGCAGCTTATTTAGACTACTGTATAAACTCTATTGCGAACGCTCTGATACCATCTGGTTATTTAGTTTGTTGTATAGTACCGGTATCCAGAGAGGGCTAACAGAAGAATTCAACAGAAAATTCACTAATGATCTCATATTCAGTTGTGGGGAGTAAAAACCATTTGCTGAGTTGTGGTTTTAAATGCCCTTATTTGCTGATGCAATCATACTGTAGGCCTATAGGTTGTCTTGTCGGACATTTCTTCCTGACTTTAAATTACAGGAATAGGCTACTATTAACTTTGAGACGCACACATTTCTCCATATATGTATAAATGAATAAAACAAAGTCATACCTTCATGTAATAAGGATTGAGTTAAATATATCACTTGGCTTTCATTTGGAGTCCCCAGGCCACTTCCTTTCCTTTTTTTTTTTTTTTTTTGCCAAAACAGTAAAGTTGCGTGTTGTAAAACTAAAACAATGTGCTTAAAAATGCTTTTCAAATTACAGACAGTCTTTTGATCAGTTGGTACAATGAAAACATTGATTAAAGCAGCTTTAAGTCTTAATGGTGCAACCTCATTCACTAAATAACTAGTTTGAAACATTTCTACTAGTTACTATAACTTACACAGTTACACTTAGTGAGTGATCTATTATTAGCTGGTGTAACACAATGCAGATACTTTTGTCCTGATGTGGCTGTAGATTATGTGAGCAGCAGCGGTGACACACTGGTGAGGTCAATGTCCTGAGGGACTCCTCTGGTGACTGTAGAGACTTACGTTGTATCCCGAAGCACAGCTTCTTCTTCTGGTAGGAGATGTAGCTGGTGATTGCACCCATCAGCGCCATGGCAACCGCACTAACAATCCCTGCAATGGTGCCCACTTCTGCTGTGGTCTCTGCAAACACAAACACACACACACACACACACACACACACAGATATACCGTAAAGACCAGCAGCCGAACAAACGCACATGCATTTAGGAACAAACACTAGAAACAGAGAAAACCCACCATTGTTGTCGTTATAATTGTTCCTTTGATCGTCACTTGGACGTCCACCTGTGGAAACACAGAATAGCGGCAGGGTTAAATTCCTTAGCTACTAACTTAAACATGTTTTGTTTTTCTATAAAAGGTGCAGACATTACCTTTGCCACTGTCAGGTTTGTAGGTATCGTCTTTACCAACATTTAACAGATCATCGTCAGAAAATCCACCTGAAAAAGTAGAGGGAGAGGAGAATGAAGAACAGAATCACTAAATGATCAACTGTAACTTTAAGGAAGCTGCTAAAGAGGTACAGGAAACTCCAAATTATGAATTTGTAAGGCGCTTTATTTGTCATTCATGGGTTGTTAGATGTTTCTAAATTAAGTTTCCTGTACCTTTTTTTTTTTTTGTTGAATGTAGAATTTCTTCTCAATATAGTTCAATAATAGATTTGGATTTGTTCTTCTTTTTTTTTTAATACATACTAGTGGGAAATGTTTGCCATATCTGCATATACACCATTACTGATATATCTGCAATAAGATTTATAGGTCTAGCTCTAATACTCAGTATACATAACAATATATTGTACGGCTGATCCCCAGCAGGATTGCATCTTGTTGTAGGATTGTACATCAAGGTACATTTAATTATATATTAATAATGATGCTTTTAATTCATAGAATCAAGATCCCTTTAGATATCTATATACAAGGGTTATTTGTGTATTATAAAATCATAAAAAATATATAAATGAATGAATATATATATATATACATTTCCAGCAGTTAAACTCAAAGAAAACTTTGAATGCAAGTGAAGCATGTGAAGGACAGTGTTACTCTTTCTGCAGAGTGAGAGGGGGGGTGAGCGACTGATGAGCGAAAGATGAAAACAATGAGCTCCCTCTCTTGACATGGAAGAGTGTTATTTAGTTATTCTGTAGCACACAACAGAGTACTTATCCAAACAGACTGTGTGTCTCATTTTTTTTTTTTCATGAGCTGAAATGTCAGAACAACAAGAATCGTACATCTGCTGCTGAAGTCCTTCATTCAGCGTAATTCAAATACTTCAAAACAAATTCAACTTTGTTTAGAATTTCCACACAATTTCTCGACACTGAATAACTTTGCTAAATTTTCAGAAGGATGTATGTGGGAGAACACAAATGGAGACACAAGGTGGCATGTAAGAAGTGTAGATAAGTGGATAGGTTTAGGCGAACAGTATATTCATTAAGGACGAGGGTTCTTTATAATCTTATACCAAACAAATTCATTTAAAATGTCCATCCTTAAATATACTGTACGTCACTGATAAACCATAGATAATTATTTACTATCTATTAAAGCCGCTATGTATAGAACTTGTGATCAGAGCATCTAATTGTTAAACTATTCTGATGTTTTTGGTGGGGGTATCGGCATACATTGCTGTCTAGCGCAAATTCTGAATTTTCTGGAATGTTCATATTCTACACATAGGGGCTTTAATTCCACATTAAATCATTTTAAAATGATGATTTGAAAGTGATACCAAACTAAAGGCTAATCCCACCTCCCTGCCCCTTGTTCTTATCCTTGCCACCAATGTCATTGTTGGGCTCCAAGGCATCAGCCAGGTCAAAGTCATCAGCAGCTGTAAAGGTCAAAAGGTCATTGTTTTAGCAAAATATAGGCAAAAGCAGGAATTAAAAATAAACATTACAACATAGAAACTGAGAGGGTAAAGAAAAGACCTACAATGTGCTTGTCACAGTCTGGATTTTTGTATATCCTGTTTTATTTTGAAGTGTTCACTCCTCCTTATGTCATGTCTAGTTGTACTTCCTGTCTGTGTGTTTCCCTCTGTGATTGTTGATTGGTTCCTCCTGTGTCCATTTACTCTGCCCTTGTGTTTCTGCCTTTTTCCCCAGCTGTGTCTTGTTCCCTCGTTTGGTGTATTTAGCCCTGTCTGCCCCAGTGTGTTTTGTGGGATTGTCATTTTATGTTACGTGTTTGTTACCTGCCCATGTCTGCCTGTTCGTGTTCTGCTCGTCCCCTGATTGGTTTGTGTTGTTTTGTTACTTTGTATTTCTGTATGTTTATTAGCTTTTGTCAATAAAGCTCTCTTTTGGTTAAAATCATCATCTGCGTCCTGCAATTGGGTCCTCACCTTCACCGAACCGTGACAGTGTCAGGTCACTGTTAAACTACTGCCAATGAAACTCTGCACGTCCTGCACATATTTCACAATAAAAGCCTCAAGGGGAATTACTCTATTTGAGGAGGCTTTTAATATTTAACATCTGTGCAGCGAAAGTTAGTGTATAAAACGGGACAAATTATAAATAAAGGCAAATGATTCTAATAAAAAAACCTGGTGCTCTCTGCAGCTGAAAGCTGGCTATAAATAAAGAGGAAGGTGCGCTCTCTCACCTAGCTTGGGCTTCACTGGGGCCTTGGTACCTGCGGGGACTTTAGGAACAACCTTGGGTGGGGCTTTGGTTGTAATGGTGGTGGGGCCATCGATTTCCAGTGAATCCTCCAGTTTAAACTCTGCACAGAACATTGACAGCACAAATCTGTAGATCCACTGACTTGAGTTATAAGTGCACTGTAAAATGCTTCACACCGGTAGATAAGGTCAAAGATGGGGTTGAAAACACAAAATTAAACGATCACTGTATCAGTCGCTGCTGCGTGTTTCTTACCTCCTCCTGCTCCTCCAGCTGGTGCCGCTGGCTTTGCTAGCTTTGGTGAAGGGATCGCTGTTGAGAAAGATGAATTATGTATTATATTCATATAACAGAGGACACGGAGAGCATGCGAGCTACACACTTACAGGACCTTAACATTTAAAGAGGTGAATGTTCTATTGTACTTACTTGGTTTACTGGTGTCATCATCCAAAGCATCGGACAGGTTGAAATCCTGAGACAGGACTACAGTGGAGAGAGGACAGAGGGACAGACAGAAGACGCAGACACGTTACACTCAATCTGACTCAACGCACACTTTAGGATGTCAGAAAGAGTTTCTCCGATTTAGACTTTTTTTTGTAAAAGTGTGACCGTTTTAATGATCAGTTTTCCAGGCCCTGCTGGTGTTACTGTGTCACACTGATACAAACCCCCGGCCCTGGTGCCAAACTGGGCCCATAGTGCACTAATGCGCACTGTTTGATGTCTGGGTTGCGTAACCGACATCATTTACCAGATGGGACACAAAACGAGAGACAAACAAACACCGGCTAGCTTCATTTGCTGCCACTCACAAACAAGAATGCAATGTGTGTGTGTGTGTGTGTGTGTGTGTGTGTGTGTGTGTGTGTGTGTGTGTGTGTGTGTGTGTGTGTGTGAATCACTAGACAGTCTTGTCTACAATCAGCATTGTAAGCAAATTATAAAATGAATTGATGTCGTTGACTTTAAGAAAGTTTTTCACCATATTTCATACCATTCAGTACAATTTTCAAAAATGTATTCATGCAGTATATACACAAAAAGAAAGACCGATTCCCTAAATGAAAGGGTAAAGAATACAGAGTATGTATACTCCATCGAGTTCTGATTCATGCTGTAGTTGTTCCTTCACTCTGCTCTATCATTTTCTATCTTTCTAATCCGTTTTTTTTTTTTTTCTTGTTCTGCTGTCACATCTAATTTCCCCTTGTGAATCAATTCTTCTCTTATGTTATAACTGCACTCTATTCTTCCTGATTTGGCTAGGGCACATTATAAACTGCTCCTCCTAATGATCTTTTGGGAATTTTTCCTTTATTCAATAGATGACAGTAGAGATGGACATGAAAGGTTGGGAGAGAACAGAAGGGTTGACATGTAACAAAGGCACCCAGCGGCTGTAGAATCGAATCAGGAACGTTACATTTATTGATCTTGAGCTACATGGACACCTGGCGTAAAATGGATTAGCTCCACCACACCTTACAAAACTTTAGACCCTATGTTCTGTCACATTACCATAAATGTCTGAGAATTAGAGGAAATTGTGTGGTATTAAAGGCTCCCCTACCATTACCCTCTCTTGACCCTCCGAGCTGCCATTAGGGAAACTAGCCAATATAATAACCTTAAAGAGCAACTGCTGCACTGACCTCAATGGCTTGAAATGTTAAAGCCTTTTTGCGGCAATGCTCTTCATTTTACAGCTGGGTGTCTTGTGTACAGCCTACAGTGATGCTCTACTATAGTGTAATGTGATGTACTGCACATGGTGTGGACAGAACATGCAAGTAGGATTTTAAACCTGGGTATAGTTACTCTAAACTATAAAAAATGGCCAAAAATGCTGTTTTCAGGCTTTCAAATATAGACATTTCCTGCTTTTCTCTGTTTTTTTATCATATCAAACTGAACTGACAAAACAAGAAATTTAAAGATATGACCATTTTTTATAATCGTTGTTATTAAATAATAGTTGCAGCCCTATAGCATAATGCACGCTAATCTCCCGGAAACTGTTGACGATCAAAATGCATTGTGGGCAATGTAGGCGTGCAGGTTTTGAGAAGGAAGAATAAAATGTGGGATAGAAAAGACGGTATCTCCTGTTCTGCTGCATCGGTTTTAATCCTTTATTTTGACAGTGTTACATGAGTGCAATACTAAATCAGTGGAGTACTCTTTTAAGATATGGTGAGGCATATGCAACTGAGAAAGTGAAAGTCAGATGTGCTCCAAGCACCATACACCGCCCAACCTCCACGATCTTACTTTCCGCATCACTACAGACAGATTCCCCAGGCATTGATCCTCCGAGCTACCCCACCCACCCACTGCCCATTGCCAAAGGTATCGGCCAAATGTGAATTCAGTAATACAGCTTCCTCCGTTTTTAGGTCAGCAGCAATCCATATGCCCATGGATGCATACATGAGCAGAATTCCAATTAGCTCCATGCAGTTATGCAGGTATGCAGGTATACTGATTTAAAATTTTGGGGGAAAGAAAGCACTGGTCTTGGATATGTACTCGACTAATAGTCCAGGTTTCAGAGTTATTATCAAGGGATAAAAAGTCACAGCAGTTATGGGCAGAGGCGGAAGTTCTGCCTAAATCCAATCCTTGCCAACACCAAATCTTTACCTAACCCAGATTATCTATATAGTATTAAATATAACTATTTAAAAAAAATTGTACTTAAACTACGTGACTTTTTCAAATTTATGCCTAAACCCAACATTTGGCGAGCCAAATTAATTCACATAATTTGCATCTCATTAGCATAATTTGCATTGCATTTCAGTCATACTTTAAAATATATGGTGTTAGAATGAAAGAATCCTCCTCCGGGGAGAAGAGCTCCCCGGCACCTGGTTGTCTGGATGTTGGTGATGTGAGGTGGAGATAATTGGGGTGTGAGGACACGTGCTACAGTAATACAGAATGAAATCATTCGCTTTTAAATTATTCACCTTTTAAGAGACTAACTTTCCATATTAATCATCACTGAGAGTGACATCATTGTCAGCATGGCATGAGCGACTGCAATCCAGACAGGCAGGATACTATGGGTGGTGCCACATCACTTTGATCTATAATATTTAATATTGTGTTGTATTAATACATATATATGATTAGATAAAAATTACTGGCGTACTGTTACAAACCCTATAGAATCATGTATGTAATAATGTGTGATTACTTAATTTATTACAGCTGGTTAACCTCAGCATCAGTAATATCTGGAGCAAATGGAGCCACAATAACTGAATTAAGCTTCAATAATCAAATCTATAACGTATATAATAAAAGGTTATTTTTCTGAATGGACATGTAAAAAGTGGCTGTCTGCTCTCTGTCTCTTTAACGTCTGCTTCCAGGCCGGTGGACCGTTACTCGGCCTTGAATCAAAGTGCGGCACAAAAGGCAGAACATGTGGATTTGCTGAGGTGTGCAGGACAAAGCCTTGCTTACCTTCCAGCGGCAGCAGCAGCGCCAGCAGCAGACAGAGCGACCATAGAGAGCGGTTAGCCATGACTCCGGTCTTCACACACACAAACAGCCGGTACAAAGTGAAAATACAGCGGTTGAATAAAGGGCCTGTCACTGTTCGGTTCGTCTGCAGCCTTCGGTTCAATTCAGTCTCAAAACCGCATACAAGGCGTTCACTATGGCACCCTGTGACACTCCCACAAAATTCCACTTCCTGCCACACCTTTCAAAATAAAAACCTCTAATCTGCCATATACAAAAATTGAACAATACCAGCATCTCTAAATAAACCAAAACTATTTTAATAGTAAATGATAAATGTGAATGTATTTATCATGTGCTGCAATTATAGATTCCCTCCACTCATGGTTAAGATGTATAAAACACTTACTTTGAATTATAATGGGTGGCAGATTAGCCCCAGTGTGTGCCTCATGTATTAGCATTTAGGTCACGGAGGACACCATCCCATTTTCTCTCAAACAAAAAGAAGAAAAAAAGAAGGCCAGTGAAGAAAACACTTATCGTTGTTCTGAAGGTTTTTTCAGAATCCCAGAAGACTCTTCTGACAATTGTGACGGAAAAAATAAATATTAAATATATTTTAGAGAAACTCAATTTCTCTAAATAACACACATGGCACAAATAGAGCTAGAGTCTGATATGGTTTTCCGACAAAAAAGTTTAAATTCTTTAAGAAGCTCATCTCCTCTTTCTCTCGCATCAAAAAAAATCTGGATTCTACGAATATTCAATTCAATTTTTGTAGTGTAGTGCACAATATTTGAATGCCTGCTCTGTTGTCAGGAAGTGGTGGAAAGTAGCAATATTTATAAAATAAAAAAATACAATTTAGAGATGATTTTACTTTACTTGGGTATTTTATACTTTTACTCCACTACATTTTAGTTACATTTTTAAATAATGTACTTTATTACTCCACTACACATTTGTTTTGCAGCTATAGTATATATAGTATATAGTTATTAATATAACATTTAACAGAACAAAAATAAATAACTGAACCCAACAGACTGTATAATGAGTTTAGAGAATAATAAACCAGTGTCTACATTGGGCTCTGTGTTATGTTTGACATGTCTATTAGTTGTTACATCAGAGAGAGATTTCCCTTCTAAACCTCATAGATGGTTTCATTTAAATAACTGGTGACGTTATCCATTAAAACCTAATCTAATATGATAGAAAAGTATATAAAAGTTGATTGTGGATTTGTGTATCAGAACTTTGTTTTTCTTCTTCCCTCCAATCTCACGACCCCTTAGATTATTGTTGTGACCCTTTAGAGGGGCCCGACCCTTAGGTTGGAAAACCATCACTGGATATAAAGTAGTTAAAACTAGCTCCAACTCGACTACTTTTACTTAATTGTAATTGACTAGTTTTACATTGTCGTATTCATACTTTTACTTAAGGATCTGAGTACTAATTCCTCCATTGGTGTAAATCAGTACCTCAGAAATGTATTGACATATGTAAAGAGGGGAAACAGTAAAGTATATATACTCAAGTAAAGTACAAACTTTGTACTTTACTTGAGTCTTTCTTTCCATGCCCCTTTAGACTTCCACTCCACTACTTGTCAGAGGAAAATATACAAAATATACAACAAAATATACAACAGTAAAATCCTGCTTTTACTTAATGCATGAGTAATAATAATCTAATGATGTAATATATCATCACATCAACAGTTGTAACAGTCACAGGGGATATATTTATATCTTTTAATTCTTTAATTACATTTCGCTGATTATACTTACATTCATACATAACATTTTAAATGCAGGATTTTTACAGTGTGGTATTACTACTTTTACTTAAGTAAATGATCTGAATACCACTGGGTACGTGCTGTACTGGAGTAAATGTACTTCGCCACCACTGTTTATTATTACTAGTAGTAGTAGAGTGTATGCATGGTGATTTGCAGGTGTATAAAGTATCTTGGGTGATTGTGGTGTCCATCTTATTAAGTGTAGGCGTGGTTTTTGTGCCTAAACTGCGGAAACGGGCTGAATATTTTCTAAAAAACTGGCTCTAGCAGCAGCAGCAGCAGCAGCGGACACCTTGGACCAGCACAGGCAACAGACCAGCACATATCAGACATAGCCTACTGTCCACACAGCACTGAGGAGATGGGGGACAAAGCGGGGACCAGGTAAGAGAATCATACAGTTGGCTCAAGTATGCTATCACAAGATGAAAATAGAAGACGTAGGCTACGTCCCGTTAACTCGTGTGGAGAAAGGGGAACAATCTCTGTGTTTTTAACGCTGAACTGGACTTTGACGTTATGTGCAAAGGACACTACGAAAATAGACCTGATTCACATGACTGTCACTCTCCTCGGTTGATTTTGGAGTTTTGCATGTTGACATTTTCTTAAATATATCAATAGATATCGATCGATAGTAATGCCGAATTGAAGAGTGGATGCTAAAAAATACGAAGAAGTTCATAATAGTGTCCTGTCTTGCATATGCAGCTGTTACGTTCGACTATAAGCAAAGCATTGTCAAATTGCCTTTAAATGTATACATTTTGGAAAGGAGTCTGGCGTAACTTCCTCATAGGAGAAAACGAGGCGTATGGGGGCATTGAGCACTAGCAGGGAGAATGTATCCAGTTTGTGCTTTTTTAAATAGGCTAGTAAATGGTTTTACGTTTACGTGGATGATAGTCATTACATATACAGTAGCCTATTAGCCAATTGAAGTCAAACTTTGGTAAACTGGACAGGTGTTTGACAGCGTCTTTATTTACGGTTTATTTAGTTTTAGAAGGTTCAGTTTAACGTATCGTCCCGTTGGCTACACTGTAACATTCAGAATGGCCTGGTAGCGTAGCTACTCTTCTACAGTGTTACATTTTTCGTACAAAAGAAGAGTTGAACTCAGCGGCGGCAAACGTCCGGTCGGTATTAGGAGACTGTTTGAGGAGACAGACAGTCTTATTTCATGTCATGTAGCCTATGTGCGCCAAATTGTCAATGCAAAAGTCTCAGATATATGTATGAATATACGAGAGACAGACATTTGGTTTGTTTGTTGAAGGTGTCTTACTACATAGTACCACTAGGAGTCGCCAAAGACAGAAATACTCAAATCACAGGGGCTTTAAATGATAGTTTCACATTTTTTATAGTCTGTCTTAAAATTAATTTGGTGTAGTGTAGTGACTACTGTTAATACTGGCCATTAAAACCCCCTTCCTAATAGAGATGTCTCAATTAGGGGTGCAACTAACCTTTCTCGATTCAATTATTTTTGGTCCTGAGTCCTTTAATTTCTCCGATACGAGTGTGATCCGATACTTACATTTACTTCAATGTTGATTACATATGTATAAGACACATTTAAATAACAGCTGTATATTACACCTAATCCAACACCTTATTTTTCATAAATAAAATTGATATAAAATTTCAAAAAGAGTGAGTTTTATACTAAAAACCTGTCACTTTTGAAGAAATCAACTTGATTTGTCTAACCGAGACTGCCGAAGACTCACATTAGCTTCAGATCAACTTAAAAAAAAATGTGTACAAAATGAAGGCTGACCAAGGTTTGAAGTAGGCTTGAAAAAAAAGTATGAACCTATCCTTTAACATGAATCACCTGGTAGCGTTGAATATTCACTTTAAATGACTTGGAATTAGTTTTTGATTCGTTTTGGATGTCTTTACCACAATGTTGAGAATTTGTATTGCTAGAATACTCATTGTGTTTAGAATAGGAAAGGGTTAGTTCTTGATTACTTCTTGTGTTGTGGAAAAAATGAGACATTTATGAAGGTCAAAGTCTGCCCAGCTGTTGGATAATTTCCAAATAATTTAAATAAACATTTGGTCATTTGGTTTTCATTTAATTCCACTTGTGGCTAGATCATCCAGTTTATAGCAGTCCGTTTTGGGAAACTGTAGAGTGTAAGTGTGTGAACAACATTTAAATGACATTGAGGGGGGGGGGGGGTATATCCTGTCCTCAATGCTGACCTCAGGAGCTCTATACACTGCTGAGTTGAGTTTTATTATGATAACAGTTTTTTCCTCTTTAGGATAATGGGTTGACAGGAAAGCCTTCACATGTCCCATTTTAAGGAAGTAATGGACATTTCTGGTGATAATCAGGATGTGCATTTTGTTCTTTGGCCCTGTTTTCTTTCCACAGAATGTAAAAGGCAGCACATTCCTGGACGGGCTAATGTTCTTAAAACTGCAGCAGTGTGCATAAACATAAAGCTGACATGGCCTGAATTTAGTTGACAACAGCTCTGTTTATAGGCTAGTAACAATCTTTTTGTATAATAATGTAAATGATGAAGACGCCCTTTTCATTGTGTGCTGTTGTGATCGTGGACTGATGGGCTTATTAGTCTCAACACTTGGTCACAAAATAATTCCTGGCATACACACTACTGGCGTACACTGGCCACATTTCCTGGAATACACTTCACACTCTTCCTGTTTAGCTTAGGTAAGACACTCTGCTCTTTTCGCTCTGCTTTGCCTTTGATCAGCTTTGACTGGAGAAGATTTCTCAACTCCACAACATCGGCTGTCTCCTCGTGTGGTGACTTACTGAATGAAACACAACTTGACAAGGTCTCAATGGACGTCAAACTCTGAAATCCCCAAAACGCTAAACAAAACAAGTGATTTAACCTGACTGGGACTGGACTAATGTTAAAACTACTCCGACAGTAGACAAAATTTAAACCCTAATAAACTTTATTTTAACAATTTTTACTTTTCATTTTCCGGGAGATTAGCGTGCATTATGCTACAGGGCTGCAGCTAAAGATTCTTTTCAGTATCGATTTATCTGCCGATTATTTTCTCGAATAATCATTTGGTCTAAAAAATCGTCTGAAAATATTGAAAAATGTCCATCTCAGTTTCACAAAGTCCAAGGTGATGTATTTGAATGACTTGTTTAGTCAGTCCGAAACCCAAAGATATTCAGTTTAATATGATATAAAACAGACTAAAGCAGGAAATCTCAATATTTGAGAGGCTGAAAACTGCATTTTCTGCCTTTTTTGCATGAAAAATTACTTTAACGATTAATTGATTATCTAAATAGTTGGTGATTATTTTTCTGTCGTTGTTGACTAATCATTGCAGTTCTATTGACATGACGGGAGTTCCCCAGGGCTCAATTCTGGGGCCTCCTCTGTTTCCCCCACACGCTTAATTTTCACAAAACAACACCAACGCTTATAACAATTATGCAGATGAAACTCAAACGTACGTACTATTTTTATTCTAACTTATTATTTTATGGAGCAAAGCTTCTATGTGGCAGTTATTATCACCACTCTCTGCTTTCTTGATGAAGCTAAGACACCAAATATATTAACTCTGTAATTATTCTACATTCACGTAATGGTCCATTTCATGTGAGTTGGCCGAATTGAGGTTATTTTTTATCTTGCCTTGCCTTACAACAGAGACTGATGATATCTAACACTGCAAGAGAATGAAAGGGTGAAGATTTCCTTAGAAATATGTTTGGAATAGTTCCTCGACTGTTTCTCCAAAAAACAATTCTCCTCCTAATGCTATTGTTCTTTGTTAAGTGCTATTGCAATTTTCCATTATAATGATTGATGTCTCCCTCAGGATCAGAAATGTTCCATGCTGTGTACTGTAATCTAATCCGTCACACATGGTGGTAGAAAGGCCACAAACACCATACTGTTGCTGAATCTGCTTTGTTCGGCTCCAAATACAGACTGTTGAGAGTAAATGTCATCCAGGATGCATTCTGAGAAACTGTGTGGGACTCCAGAACATATTTAGTTGTAAATGATGCTGACCTTCCTGTCCCACAGTTCGTTGTACAGTCAGCCATCATTGACTGACTAACTGCTCACTTCTTGTTTAGACTAAATTTAAGGATCGGTTTACGCCTGCTGTGTGTGTCTGTGTGTGTGTCTGTGTGTGTGTCTGTGTGTGTGTCTGTGTGTGTGCAGGACAGGAAATATGATGTGATTATACAGTGCCATTGGAGTGTAATGAGTTCAGCAGTTCCTACACTCACAGCTTATTGTTATCCATCCTAGACCCTCTGACTGACCACGCCTTGATGTTTCTCTTGTTTAATCTGAAACGCATGCAACGCTAAATGAACTAGTATTTTTCCGTGCAGTGGTCAAGTGTTTAGCAAATATACCGTGGTCCGGAGTGTGTGATTTGGTCCGGAGTGTGTGTGTGTGGTTATGTTTTAGGTTAGCAACGGGGATGTTTAGGGCATCTTGGTGACCTATTGCTTAGCACATTCTTCTTTCTTGTCAAAACCTGACGTGCCGCCTACACTACCCATAATGCAACTCAGCCGCCGGCAGTTCAGTGGGACATTCAAGTGTGTTTCATGATTAGTGGATCGATAAACGCACCTGACTAGGGTTGCAAATGGTCGGTACAGATCATTCAATAGGAATATTTAATAGGAATTCAGCTTGGATCGTGAAGATAATCGAGGAAGTCCGTGGAGAGGATATGGAGGCCTCAGACTTCTCTATTTTTAATAGAGAAGTCGTTTTTTTGTTGTTGTTCAATAAAAGTGAATACAATGTTAAATGTCAACTCATGTTGAACTCAACTTTTCATTTCTATTAGAAGGTTTCGCAATTAATTCTGTTTATGATATGAAGGTTTGTTTCTATCTGCATATGACACAGTGAATACAGCCTGAGCAGATAAGCCTTATTATTTTATATAATTTTGCAACCCTACACCTGACCACACAGTATGAAAAGTAACACGGCTGTGCTCCTATAATAATGTGACCATAGATGACACGCCCAGCTAACACATGGCAAATGTGATAAAGCAGAAGTCTGGTCAAACTAGCCGGTGGTGAGATCTGAAGGTGTGATGCTGTTGTATGTTGTATATTGCTCAGTGCTTCCGTATTTGCAGGTGCATTGCAATTGTGTAGTTCAGCCCAGGTTACTGATATGATAATAAATTAACAACATATTTCTCTTTCTCCAGAGTCTTTAAGAAGTCCAGCCCCAACAGCAAGGTAGGATACAGTGAGGAGGCTCTTACCATGTTTCTTCCTCTCTCTCTCTCACCCAACATCTCCTATCGTGGATTATCCTGATCATTTTTTTCTGTCCGTCTCTTTCCTTTCCACAGATCACAGTTTATCTAGGGAAGCGAGACTTTGTCGATCACTTAGACCACGTGGATCCAGTAGGTGAGTCTAAACGAGCAGAGGACAACGAAAGTTGCGTCCAAATTTGGGCAAAAGGACGCTGCATGTCTCGACCACATTTGAGTGAGCCTGAAATGAGACAGACCTTGTCGACTCTTTATGATGTGTTTGGTTTTTAAAAAGCGGCCTCTGAATTGGGGTCGTAAATAATATACATGTTGTGAAAAGACAGCATTTCACCCCAAAATGTTGAAGTGCTCCTTTCAAGGAAAACTCTTGATTTAGTTGGAGCTAGCTATAGCATGATGTATATCATTTGTTGACACAATGTTTTGATCTGCATTGTTCAACATCACTGCTCATGTGGTGTGTGTGTGTGTGTGTGTGTGTGTGTGTGTGTGTGTGTGTGTGTGTGTGTGTGTGTGTGTGTGTGTGTGTGTGTGTGTGTGTGTGTGTGTGTGTGTGTGTGTGTGTGTGTGTGTGTGTGTGTGTGTGTGTTCTAGATGGAGTGCTCCTTGTAGACCCAGAGTATCTGAAAGATCGAAAAGGTGAGAGAACTTGAAGATAAACACAAAGTAACTGACTGAATGACTGATTGACAGTACTTTTAATCAATGTCTTCATCCATCCTCAGTGTTTGTGACTCTGACCTGTGCGTTTCGTTATGGTCGGGAGGACCTGGATGTCCTGGGCCTCTCCTTCCGGAAGGATCTGTATGTCAGCACCTTCCAGGTCTTCCCTCCTCTGCAGGAGAAAAAGTCGCCTCTGAGCCGCCTGCAGGAGCGGCTGCTGAAGAAGCTGGGTCAGCACGCCTACCCCTTCCACTTCACTGTAAGAGTAACACAAACTCAGCTTCACCCTGGCACTACTATAGAACAGCAATATATAAACAGTAAAACTGTATGTAAAAAGCCATAGAGAGTGATGGCAGTAGGCCTGATTGGGAAAATGATCAATCAATCTATGTGAACAAGAGAAGAGAATCCTCTGAAAGATTTCCCTGAAAACATATGTTTTAAGATATTGTGCCCATGTTTGTGGGCAAAAACATACAACATACTACTAATTACTAATTAAAGTGGATAGGCGTAGGTATGTGCATTGTTTTGTATTATAGTATATAGTATATAAACGTGCACATAAACTTCTCTTATCCAGTTCACATTCTGTGAATTTAAATAAATTGGCAAATGTTCCCTTTTTAAGTGACATGAAATGTGGCATAAGAGAAGGTATGTGCACTGTTCGATACGACTATGCACCTGGAGCTACCCTTTACATTTCACTCTATTTGACGTGTGTCAGATCCCTCAGAAGCTGCCTTGCTCAGTAACCCTCCAGCCGGGCGCGGAGGACACCGGGAAGGCGTGCGGTGTGGACTATGAGCTTCGAGCGTTCTGTGCTAAGACTGCGGAGGAGAAGATCCACCAAAGGTTAAACACGTTCAGACAAAACACCATAGAGAGATATACAATGTGGTTCTGTACATGACCTCCGCTGTGTATGTAGGAACTCCGTGCAACTGCTGATCCGGAAGGTTCAGTACGCTCCGGAGAAGCCAGGTCCACAGCCGATGGTGGAGACCAGTCGCAGCTTCCTAATGTCTGATAGATCTCTACATCTAGAGGTCTCGCTGGACAAGGAGGTAACGTGTGCGCTCACACACTTTTGATGTGCTATTCCATGACTGGGATACACACACACTGCTAAGACTCTTGTCTCTCTCCAGCTGTACTACCACGGTGAGCCCATCAGTGTCAACGTCCACGTCACCAACAACTCCACCAAGAGCGTGAAGAGGGTGAAGATATCTGGTAACACTCAGACTTTCGTTTCGATTCATTATTACTGACTTGAGACAACAATTTATTGTTACAGCTGCCGTTAAAGTCAAGTATTGCATCTTGCATCTCCTGTAACCTGACTCTGAACTGACTAAGGGGTCAAGGAACTGCTAAAATAATTCTTTCCTCCTCTCAGTTCGTCAGTATGCTGACATCTGTCTGTTCTCCACGGCTCAGTATAAGTGTCCAGTTGCCCAGATTGAAGCAGAGTGAGTTCTTCTTCTTTACTGTTGTCCTCCTCTCAACCCATCCTTCTTTCCGTTGGTTGTTTTATTCAAAATTGGGTTAAAACTCAAAATCTATAATAACAAAAATATAACAAACGCATAACATAAACTATCAACCTACTAAGCCATTTTACCAATATATTGGCAAGTAATATGGTATGTTGGTACTTCTTAACATTAACAAAGGGGTTACGCAGGGATCAATTTTAGGTCCTCTTCGCTTTACAATCTATATTAACACAAGCAGGTTAATAATTGTCAATTGCATTAGTATGCAGATGACACTTGACACAAATGCTGACCAAAATTGAACGTTACATTAAAAGCTACCAACATATCTTACCAGCCTCCTGAAGTATCACATGTATTATATCCCACGTGTGCTCTGTGCAATCTTTTGCAGCTTTCATGCTCAAATCATTTGTTTTTACGACTCGTTGCAAACATTCAGTATGCAGCTAACGGATTCCACTTTCCTATTTCCTCTTCCCATTTTACTCCTCTCTCCCTGACCCCTCATCCCCACCTCAACCTCAGTGACCAGGTTTCTCCCAGCTCCACCTCCTGCCAGGTCTACACTCTGACCCCCACGCTAGGCACCAACAGGGAAAAGAGAGGCCTGGCCTTGGATGGAAAGCTAAAGCATGAAGACACCAACCTGGCATCGAGCACCATGTACGCACACATATACACACATGCATCTGACAACAAAAAAGAATACTTCATATGCAAGGAAACACACACAAACTTATGGATGTGTAATACCTGTTTGCATGTGTCCTGTGTGTTGCAGAGTAAAAGAAGGGACCAACAAGGAGATGATGGGGATCCTGGTTTCCTACAGAGTCAAAGTCAAACTGGTGGTGTCTCTTGGAGGGTAGGTGAACACACTCGAAAGGATTTGCTGTGGTTAAAAAAACAACCTAGAATAAATCTCAAAGAAGTCACAAACATGGTGTTCCAGGGGTCAGATGCAGAAACTGTTTGTAGACAGAATTATAAAGCTGTGCTCTGTTTTATACATCTCTGTCATTGTGAAAGTCATTTGTATGGAACTGATTTAGACTTCAGCCATATATGGACATAGTTGATCACTTGTTTGCAAATCGCGAGATGCAAACAAAGATCACCCGCCATTGTTGTTATTATGCGTTGCCATGCCATGTGTGACATCGCACGTTGTGATTGGACCTGTTCAAATCAGCAGAGTGAAAGGCCACTTCGACTGCACTAGGGGTTGCATTGTGGGTAATACAAGCACCATGTTCTGCTGCGTCAAGTTTAATGCGTTTTGTCCATCTTGAGTCCAACAGTGTTACGGAATTGTGATGCTAAATCAGTGGAGTAATATTTGAACTGTTAATATTTTACTCTTCGTTTAACTTTAGACGAAGACAAACAAAAACAGCTTTAAGTCATGCTTTAATCAGTGTTCATATTAAAACCGGGCTCATTATTTCAAACCCTGGTTTTATTATGGCGGGTGGTGATCAGGGTGTTCAGATAGTTGATTATATATCTTCCATCTGCGTTCGTGTGTGTGTAGTGATGTAGCAGTGGAACTTCCTTTTGTCCTGATGCATCCCAAACCTTCAGACCTACCCAGCTCCGAACCACAGTCAGGTAGGACACACACACACACACACACACACACACACACACACACACACACACACACACACACACACACACACACACACACACACACACACACATACACACACACATACACACACACCCCATAAAACAGTTACCGGTGGAGCTGTGTGAGCTGGGAGAGTCATTTAATGACTTAATGTGTTCTTGTTTGTAGTTGCTCCAGAGGCCGACGCTACTGTGGATGCAAACCTCATAGAGTTTGAGATGAAGTAAGTGGGACTCAGCCTTAAACTGAACTTTTCTCACCATATTTTTCACTCCCAGACTGCGGAGTGTCTGGTTGTGATTGGAGTCCTGTATTAATATAATTTACTAACCCAAGAAAAGGTTTGGATTAGTGAAACGTCACTGAATTTGAGATGCAGGTGAAGCTTTTTTTTTCTTGTTGCAGAGGGGAAACATTGCTTAAATCAGATTTTAACTGTATGGACTACTATAATCAGCATTCACACAAATCTTCACTGGATCTCATGTATTGATTGTAAAATGAAAAATAGACAATATGCTGATATAAAACCTCGTAGGACACTTTTTCAGCTTAATTTCCGTAGTTGTGTATTGTTTTTTGAATCCAGAAAAGTAATGACATTCTTCTTCTTTTTCTTCTTCTTCTTAGTACGTCCCCTCAGGTTGATGACTTTGTCTTTGAAGACTTTGCTCGCCTGGGGCTAACGGGGATGAAGGAAGAGGGCGACCCCTTCTGTTAGCTCCTCCTTCCTCCTTTCGCCAACACTTACTAGTTTGAGCGGAAGGTCACAGGATTCCTCAACCCCAGAACCCAAGAAGAAGAACTTGTGAGGGCAGCCTCCGGAGTCTTTTAATTGTAAAATGTATTTGTTTTGGGCCTACTAGATGTGTCTCTTGTTAAAGGAGCGGTCAGCTATAAAAACAGAGGAAATGGTCAGTGACTCAGGCAACTAAAGTGTAAATTTAGCAGGTGAGCGAAATGAAAGATGTTTTTTGTTGGATGGGCTGCTGCTTGATTTTTTTTTCATTCTGCTGGTATCAGTATTGTACACGCTGCTGTGATTCAGGATTCATAATTCTAGCTGGGACGAAGGAATAGAAGTGGTATTTTTTATATTCATGATAGGTCAGCTGTTGTCTTCAGGGGAACCTCAAACTTGTACTGCTTCCTGTTGATTTTGTCCTTCGACTCTTTACAATAAAATTAATCAAATACATTTTTATATCTGGAGCAGACCAAGCTAGAGGGTAGAGTTCAATAAACAGAAATTATTTTATTTTTATAGTTATTTTTTGTATTTTTAGTAATAGTGTGAGATCAGCTCTTCTTTAGTGCACCTATACAAAATATGTTATTACTCAGTGATAGCACTAGTGTGTTTTTCCAAAATTGTTAACACTTTTTAAAAAATCAACGTGTCAGCTCTCTGGTAGAAGTATGTAATAGTGACAGTTTCTACATTACCTCAAACATATCTTTGGCATTTAATTTCTCGTCACTTATTGGCCACTGTAGTAAAACCAAATAATGATATATCTGTGATGGAGCTAGTATTGGCATCATTTGGTCTATAATCTCTTGTAATCCTTCCGTAGTATGGAATTGGGACACAGTGTAGTGTGTGTGTATGTGTATACAAAAAATGTTAGCTGAATCACCAAAGGCTTTGGTGTACGTGAATTATTCTGTCTATACTGTATAATAATAATTTCACATGCAAATAGCTAGACAATCAATCTCTTAACAGGCCCTTGTGTTTTTGTATCTATGAAGATTTATACTTCCCCCCCCCCCCCTCCCCCATTGTTCCATGGAGATGTAAATGTGAGCTACTGTATGTAAATGTCAGTGCAAGCTACCACAGCTGTTATCATTATAATAAAACACTTAAAATGCTACATGTTATTTCACAATACATACAACATATGACAAGATACTTTATTGGATTTGTTCTTTTACTCAATAAAATGTACAAAACAATCAAGTATTGGAACTGTTAAATGAAGGGTGAAAAATATGACAATCTTTAGAAATGACGTGATGTAGTAGAATGGCGTTTTGAACGTTAATGAGGACAGTTTGGCATACGTTACTGAGGTTTTGTAGACAAGAGACTTGTACAAATGTTTGGGCAAAAAAACTCACTGTCCACTTGATTGCCCTGATTTGGGACTGACATACAATGTATCAAAGTCCTGGATGGACATTTCAGTCGCTTTGATCTTACATGCTTTGTGCTGACTTTAATGAAGCCACTGTGCTCAAATCAAGTTATTGCACTCAAAGCGTAAGCACTCAATTCTTTGTTTATTATTTTGTCTCAAATTATATTCCACACAGATAAGATTTAATTGGTGGAGAAAATTGTAACTCAGATTTTTCCTCTGTTAGATTTCTCCCCATATGATGTTTATGGCTGCAAGATCTCAGCCAATTATGCTGAAAAATGTTGTATCAAATTTCTTTGCAGGTGTATTACAGGTATCTTAACAAGGTCTACATAGGGCCTGCGATGCACATGAATAGAAAAATCACTACCAAATTAAAAAATATATATACCCAGAAATGTACACTACTTAGAGAAAAGAAAGTAATAACAATACAAAATATATATGAAAAGATTTTAAGGCTGGTGACAGATTTACTCTCTGCTCTCATGTCTGCTGCTGCTGCTGCTGTTGCTGCTGTTGTTGTTGTTGTTGCTGCTGCTGCTGCTGTTGCTGCTGCTGCTGCTGCTGCTGCTGCTGCTGCTGTTGTTGCTGCTGTTTGCTGCTGCTGCTCCAACATGACTTCACAGGTCCGTCCCAGTTCTCCCAGTTTGACCTTGGCATACTCGGCTCTGTTCAGTGCCATCTGACAGTCCTTCCTCGCTGAATAAGTGGAACCTTCGTGAGGTTGACCAGTTGCTACCTGGGAGGAAAAGAAAGGAGAATTTGTTCTCCTGCTCGCAATAGGACCCAGTTGTAGTTTTGTAATTCTGTGCTTATTGTCTTTGGGAATGCTACTGTGAGATGAGATTTGTTTCAATATTAGAGAGGTTTTTTCACCTATCAAATTACATTTAAAAATACAATGAGGTGGGGCGTAATATTTTGAGGGAATGTGATTATTGATTTATTACTCACAAGTGTCTTAGCTGCTAATATGCCAATTGCACACTGTCAATATGTTCTCAATGTCTCAGGTTAATGGCAGATTAAGTCTGTCCTGACTTCGATCAATTATGCTGTAAAACTTGTATTTCAATACCTCAATTTTGTTTTTGTTTTATTGTAAGGTTTTGATGTTTATGAAATGTGGAATAACACTTGATGCCTAAAGTCAAGTTTGGGTGCTCATTGGAACAAAAATAACTTAAATTAAAAAACGTATATAAAGTCTACTTTTCAGTTTTAAATTACAGTTTTACATATGAAGGCGTTTGTTATCTGCATTAACATAAAGTTAAATAAAACTAAATATGATGAATATAAGAACTGTATTGTCCAAGAGGAACAGTTTCTGAAACACTACTTGTACCATGAAAAACTCTGTTTTTGTTGCAGTGGTCTCCGGGGTTATAATGCACAAATGAAAAAACTACTACTGTGTGTTTGACCTGTGTTAGGTAGCGGATCTGGCCGCTTAGTTCGCTCTCCACTCGGTTGATGGAGCTCTGGAACTGGACCAGCTGTCTGTCCAGATGGCTGGCGTTGTGTTTGTCTTTAGAGAGTTCCAGAACTATATTACCTGCAGGGCAACCATAACACAACATATCAGCTTTATGACTAGACATGTTAACTGCCAAAAACATGATTGCAAACTAATACACAAAAACTTAAAACAATCAACTGCGTTTTTCTGGCTCTAAACCCAAAATCTGACAGATTATCAACCAACAAAGTTAATATAGTGAATGTGTTAGCAAACAGTTGCCTGTATATCCATATTCAGCAGACACAGAGCAACATTATCATTCATTTGAAGTCATGTTTGTGTCCACCTGATGAATGTAAGTCTAATATTCACTCTCCTTTCAGCTGTGGTTTAGTCTCCACCAGGTCCTGAGAAGAATATTTTCTTCTCTTTAGCTGCTAAATGCTCCATTATGTTCAACAGCTAAATACAACACCATGAGCAACACCTTTCACATTACACATTTGATCCATTGATAATAAACACATTTAACTGCAGTTTTAAGAAGCACGTTTTTCTTATGTAATAATTATTAAGGGTCAAGTCAATGTCAAAGCATTTTAGCTGTCTGAAGTATACAATGATGCAGTTTTGATGTTGAAGTCGCAGTACTGTTTGGTGAAATCCATCCTCACCGGCACACTGCAGGACCGTCGCTATCTCCTTCTCCACCTCCTCCAGAGCTCTGAGCCGCTCATTCGCCATGAGTGGGCAGGAAACAACCAGCCGCTCTCCAAGAACAACGTCTACTGTAGTCCACACAGTGTGGTTCCGGAGAACTCAGCTCGGTGTCGACGATAGTACCTCTAAATCTGCTCGAATGACTGAAGCATGAGAGCAAACGGCTGAAGCTGCACAACAAATAAGTCACAAAATCGACGTCACTAGGTCGCACACTTGTGACGTACGTTTGGCAGAGAGGCAAGATGGCTACATCGGCTTGGCTGCGTGGACCATCTGCTATGCGACTAACAGAGGGTTTGGTGTCGGTTCTGAAAGAGCAGCGTTCAGAGTATTTACCTGCTTTGTTGGCCAACTACAGAGAACATGGCGTGTTTCAAACTCAGGTAGAGCCCGGTCCGTAGAAGCACGTTAGCTTGGAAGCTAGTTACCTGTTAGCCTGCTGTCGCTGTGCTACATCTACTCCATGCGTTGTTGATCACTGAGTTGACATCTGGAGATGCAGTAGGCTGTAGTTGTTAACTAATTAACTAATAGTGGAGGCATGTATTTTAACACCTGTGTTTTACCTGCAGGGCGCGAGCGCCGTCGGGGGTCTCGTGGGTTTCAGCAATGCCAAACTGGGCTCGAGCAAGACCAGGTGAGAAAATGTCAATTTGATTTATAAAGCCCATTATCACGAATCACATTACTCACGAAATGGTCCAACATAGTAAAATGACAGTATAATAAAATTCATATTTCTTGTCAGTTGTCATAATATTTCGGTCATACATGTGACACCATTGGTAGCATTATTTTAATGTCACGGCTGAATATCTTTTGTGTGATATTATATTAATGGTATGAAAGTATTTCTGCCAGTAAAATAAATGTATAAAAGGAAAACGTAGCCTTGTTATGAAAAGATAATTCAAGTCATTATAATGACAAACTTTCTCGAAAACAAATACTGTTAATAATTACTCATTATATTGAGAAATGTTCTCTTTATTTTGAGAACGTTTCTCATTTTAATGACTTGCAGGATCTTTTTTCACATGGTTGAAATGGGCTTCCATATAATGGTATTCTTAGTGTTATAAATAAGTTACTGTATCTAAAAAAATTCAAAAGTGTGTAATTTATAACCCTAATCACTAAAAAAACATTAAAAAAAGAATGGTTAGTGTGGTTAGTTGTAAAGGCTGCAACATTGTAGCACAGAGCCTGATTTTTAACAATAATTAATAACTTTTAAAGCATAGACAATTGCTTCAGGGCCTTATAAGATTTACAGTCACATATATGCAAACATTCAAAGCTCAGATATTGATCCAGAAAAAGTGATGACAACAAACACAAATCTATGGTGTTACACAAAAAACCCTCTGTTTTTGAATAACTGTAAACTGGGACTAACAAGGGGAAGGTTAAGTGGTGTTATGGAGACACATCTCTGTATCTCCTCTGTGTTTCTGTGCAGGTTTGAAGGGCTCTGCCTGCTCTCCATGCTGGTTAAAGACAGTTCCAGTGATCTGTTCCAGCAACACTGCATTTCCTGGCTGCGTTCCCTTCAGCAGGTCATACAGGTATGATACAAACGCATACATGCACACACATAGGCCTGTCACGATAATTGAATTATCGACTTATCGTATAATATATGGACATGACTTAGATAATTGTTACATTACAGACTTATCGTACGATATATGGACGTGATCTTGATCATTTTCCCTTACCTCGATATTGCCCATTGTGTTTTTATGCGTGTTGGTCTACATAACAATGTCAACCTGAGCATCTCCACAGCTTCACACCCTCTTTTCTGATTTATCTTTCCCCCTCTGCTATGTATGTGGATCCTGTAGTCTCAGGCTCCAGTTCAGACCATCCAGCTAGCGGTGAACATTCTGAAGGACTTGCTGCAGTACTCGTCTCAGCTGGCAGAGCTGGCCAGGGAGGTCGGCCTCAACTCCATCCTGGGCATTCTTACATCTCTGCTGGGCCTTAAGACAGAGGTGAGGGGACGCGGCAGGTTGCTAGAGAAAGTTGCATTGCGGTTACATCAAGGAATTCACATTACAGCCACAATTACCATACACAGTTCAGCCATATACTAGGTCTTATTTGAAAAAAAAAAAAAAGTAATTGTAAATGTATAAATTCAATGGTTTTCTGGAGTTTGAGACTGTTCATGAAGCAGAATCCCCTTGGGCTCTGGGAAATTGTGATTGGCATTTCTTTCTTGTGGCTGATATTTAAATGACTTAATCAATATATTAGTTAAACAAAAGGACAAGAGATTAATTGACAATGACAATAATTATCAGTTATTGCAGCCCTCATAGTAACATGGCTTTGTTCCTCCTGTCGTCTCAGTGTGAGCTGGCAGCCATGGAGGGGATGACAGCCTGTATGACCTACTACACCAGAGCCTGTGGATCCCTCAGGGTAAGATACACTGATGAATGACAGGAGTGAAAGACTAGATGAAGAAACCTTCAGGAAAAAAACAGATGTCTTTTTTTCTTCCTTTTAGGACAAACTAGGAGCCTATTTCCTCTCCAAAATGGACAGTACAAACAAGAAAACACAAGAGGTTTGTGATTCTCAAAGTTGAGGTGAACATGTCATTAATGTTTTGTTAAAGATCTATGTAATTATAATTTCTTCTCAGGCTTGCTCACAAAATGGTAATAACTGCAATTGTAACCAAAAGAAAAACATTGTCATTCTGTCAGATGGCCTGTCTGTGTTATGGTCGCCTGCCGTCTCTGGGGGGCCTGTTGGACAGAGGGGTGAGTGCTGGTCGAGCTGAGGGCTGGACCAATCAGATTCACTGCCTACTGGCCTCAGGCAATGGCCTGCTGGCTCAGATCTACCAGGGTTCAGAAACAGGTACACTTTGTCGGTCCTTGTCGTAAAACATAAACATGGTGGTTTGGTTGGAATGAGTTCGATGAGTTAAAAAGCTCTTTCTGTTTGCTGGGACAGAAGGAACGGTGCAATATGAAGGTCCGGGGGTGGAGCTGGCCTTTTCTCACCTCGACCAATCAGATCCTCTGCTGCTGCTGCAGCTCCAGCACAGATACACATCCGTCTGCCTGGCACTGAAATACACACTCAGGTACAACATGCAGAACTTTAAATGAAACTCCTCCATTTTTTTTTTTAAAGGGTCAGTTCAACCAAATCACAAAATTAAAAATGTTTTGCTAAGAACAACGTTCCAGTTACAGGATTATACTTTTTTTATTAACACTTATCTCTGTCCATCAGGGTGGATCCAGCCTCTGCTGTCCGTCTGCCTGTCAGACCGATACTCAACCTGGTGTGCCGGGTCCTCGCCGTCAGCTCCAAGAGCATAGTAAGTGCACACGCCCACGCTGAGTATATATCACAGTGGGATCTGGGGAGGCAAGACCCTGTGATGTTTCAATATACACTGTTTCATAAATGTATTAATGAAATGACAAACTCGAACTACGTCCAAACTAAACTATAAAAATGTTTTATTACATGTGCAAACAACCACAGTGTGTGTTTTGTGTTTCAGAATTTAACAGGAGATGGAAGTGTGAGGTTGTTGATCTTGCCCATCATACACACCAACACACTGGAGGTCTTATCAGCTCTTATGATAGCGTGAGTACTGACATGCGCACACTTCTTTTGTTTTTGAGTTCATAGACTTGTGTATCGTATGCATTTTATCAATAGTGTGTCGCTGACACTGTGTCTGTACTTCTGTGTTACAGTGTACGTAGCGGTATGGTTCAGTACGCTGCTGTGCTACAGAGGCTGTTTTCTCAAACCCTGTCTGCCTGGACGCCTCTACCTGAAGCCAGTCTGGGACATCAGAGAGCCTACAGGTAACTTGCTATGATCTATTTATTATGTATCGACCAATAGAGTTCTCCAGCTTGTTGAGCCGTGTCACCAGTGCTGCCTTCATGATGCAATTGAGCAAAATAATTGGTATATAACCAGGGTATTGGAAGGCGGAGTATTAAGCAGCAGCAGCGCAGTGGATGACGCGGTAATGTCAGGTTTTGACTTGGCAGCCTAAGCATTTGTCTTGTGTGTCTCTCCTTCATCCCACAGCTCAGTGCGGGTAACGCTGTACAGAACCTTAGAGCTGTGGTTCCAGGTGGCTGGAGCCTCTGCTAGCGTCCTTCAGGGAAGCCCTGGCCACTCAGAACTCCTGTTTAGTCACCTACTTAGTGACATCACACCAGGGGCGGAGTCTATCAAGGTTAGTTCCATGTGGTTAGCTTGAATGTATTTAAGCACCATGTATTCTACTGTTAAAATTGCCTATTTGTTTTATAGATTTACTTAGTTTGCAGGAGCATGCGTCTAATGTTTGTTACATGTCTGTGTCGTCCTGTCCTCCAGCTTCGGGCAGGTCTGTCAGCAGATGCGGTTCCTGGAGGGAAGCCGGGCCCGCGAAGGACAAAACCATTGGTCATAGCAGACACAGTCGGGCCGTCACTCCAGAGAAAAGGAGACGTTCTGGCTAATCAGGATACTTGCATTTCAGCCCTCAGGGGTGAGGATCTGCATCCTAAATAATACTCTTGTGATTAGTCTGTTCTGCAAATCTGCGTTAATCACACACATTTATTTTCCTTCCCAGCACTGAGGCACATTATACTTACCAGTGGTACACTGCTGAAAGACGATCTACACAAGGTAAATGTCAATGTCACGCAACCCCACGCTCTATTGCTGAACGGACAACTTGTTCTCTTTTTCAATAGCAAACAGTCAGTTGGTGATTTTCCGCTCCGTTTTGATTTTCCCCCCCAGCGTCTCCATGACGTCGTGCTGCCGCTGTGCGTGCGTCTGCAGCAGCAACAGTCCAGCAGCAGCACGTCGTGTGAATCCGCAGGGAGCGTCAGTGGGCAGTACAGCAGCGCCCTCGGCCGACTGGAGCTGTACAAGTACGTCACCTTCACGTCAAAGACAATGTTTAGCTTCACTTGTATGTAGTAGCAACGATTAGAATAAATGAAGACTGTGGGTCGTTGTGTTGGTGTCCTGTAGATGGCTTCACATCAGTGTTTTGTTCCTGTGGATTTTCTTTAGGTTGTTGCTGGCTCTGGTCCTCGTCCCATCACCCTGTTGGCCTCCACCTCTGACTTGTGCTGTGTCCATCCTCAGCAACGGTCGCAATGACCGCAACCTCAAGGTGACTGGAGGGATTAAGAATGTAGGAGGGGCGAGTGTGTTGCCTGGTTTCAGGACCAGATCAACAAGTTAGAATT
Organism: Cottoperca gobio; assembly: GCF_900634415.1. Classification (NCBI taxonomy): domain Eukaryota; kingdom Metazoa; phylum Chordata; class Actinopteri; order Perciformes; family Bovichtidae; genus Cottoperca; species Cottoperca gobio. The sequence continues at coordinate 7,003,626 of NC_041372.1, read as the reverse complement.
TTTCACACCTGCGGCACTTCATCCGCTCAGGCGGAAGTTTGCCGCGAGTCAAGAGACGGTTACCAGTGGTGGAAAGTAACTGTACTTAAATACTTGTACTTTACTTTACAGAGGCAAACATTGTACTTTTTACTTCACTACATTTATCCGACAGCTTTAATTACTTTGTGGTTTCAGATGAACAATACAAAATATAATCGATACATAAATTATGATATTATAATATCAATAAGGCTTTAATGGTCCCCAGGGGGAAATATATAGTAATATATAGTAATTACAAACAAAATTCTTCCCCCAGACCCCCACCCCCACGTCAAATAGTTTTTTACAACACCAAACCTCTGCAAAACAGTTTATATAATTATGAGACAGGATTTTACAAGTCTAGAAATGTATCGCAGAAACAATCACTTGAGGTCCCTCGCAGTGGAACATGTACTGTCTTCACTTGTGTAGAATGTAATGACTCTGCTCGGCTCCCCTCTCTCCCCTCACAGGTCTCTACATTCTGTACTGAGGCTCTGACCATCTGTAATTCTCTCCTCCATCCCCGTACTCCCTCCATCGCCCTGCCCTTACCACCCCTCACCCTGAAACCAACCGCCGCTGCTTCAGTCCTCCCCCCCTCCCAGAGAACTCCCTCTGGACTCACTTTGCCAACGCTCCTCGGAGCCCCTGCCCCTGTCCCTTTCCCCACCCGCCACTCCCTCGGCCTGGGTCCCGCTTCCCTACTGGGTCCTCTGGACAACCACCTCTCCCTGGTGCCGGGCCAGGCCCCCACCCCGGGAGACATGATCCTGTCCCCGCACGCACACCACCAGCAGGACCCATCCGGGCTGGGCCTTCCCGAGGGTCAGAGACCCGTGTTCGTCCGCTACGACAGAGAGGAAGCGGAGGATGTGGAGATCTCTCTGGCCAGTGACTCGGACGACAGCGTAGTCATCGTTCCTCCGATGATGCTCAACATGGACATCCAGCAGGATGAGACGGCAGCAGCGGCAAACTCTCTGAACATGTCCTCTGCCGCACAAGGGGGCGCTACAGTCACACTACCAGGAGGAGAATCTGTCACCATGGTCCCCACCACAGCAACAACCACCACGATAGACAGGGTGTCGCTCCCCAACGACCTCGCCACATCCTCCCCTCTACTCACCACCTCCACCACCCCCATCAACTCCTTCCCTCCTTCCAGCTCCTCTGTGGTCTCCCTGGTTCCACCTTTGAACTCCAGCACACTCGCAGCTCCACCTGGCGGTCTGGGGGACTCGTTGCCCGGCCGACCTCAGCTCCAGCAGATGCTGATGCAGCCCTCCACAGCGGGCCAGCCCGGCCCCATGGGTCTACCGCACCAGCTGCACCAGCTGCAGAATCAGCTGAGCCAACCAGGACGGCACCTCCACCAGCACCAACCACCGCCTGCCAGCAACGAAGACTCCGCTGTCATCAACATCAACAGCACCGACGAGGAGGACGAAGAGGAGGAGGACATGGAGGATGATGAAGAGCTGGACGAGGAGGATGAAGGCCTGGAAGAGGAGGAAGAGGATGAGGAAGCGAGCGATTTTGCTGATGAGTTTTATGACGGGGAAGAGTACGAGGATTATGATGAGGAAGAGGGGGAAGAGCTGGAGGAAGAGGAGGAGGAGGAGGATGGGGACATACCTCCACTGGAGGGAGCGGAGGATAAGGCTGGAGAGGCGGGGATGGAGGGGGGCAAGGTGCTCAGAGCAGCCGTGGATGAAGGAGGGATGGCCGGATTCAGTGTGGAAGCAGAAGCAGAAGGAGGGATAGAGGAGATCCAGACCAACAGATCGATGTTCGGAGAGGATAGGGTGAAGGTGCAAAAGGTGGAGAGCATCGGCGTCCTGGAGGAGGCGCGGGAGGGGGAGGAGGACGAAAGCGAAAGGATGGATGACCCCACCATGCCACAAATCCTGTGTGTCACCGGAGGATCACTAGAGGAGAGGGAGGAGACCGAGGAGGAGGGAGGGGGAGGGAGAGGAGGAGATGGAGAAAGGCTGCAGGACGAGGCGAGGTCGTGGGAGCAAGGAGCCAATGAGATTGAGCTGGCAGCCGCCTCAGAAGAATGCACAACCAATCAGAATCAACAGGTTGGTGCCACAGCTTTAGAATCTCACCTTTTAAAACATACTGACGACTTAAAGGTTTACTTTGATCCAATTTATTTTATTAATGGGGATCTGCTAAGAGTGTCCAAATACTCTGAAATACAAGAAAGGGTGCCGGGATGAAAGAAATGTGTGTATATTAAATTATATACGCTGAAAGCACTGAGCTATCAGAGATCCAATATGACCCAAAGTCTACTAAAAGGAGTTTAAAGGAGGTGTGAGTTTTGTTTTAGTAGAAGGTTCACTTAGTAGAAGTAGACCTGTTACAAATAACGGAGGAAACAATGGAGGGTGGTGTTGGATAGAAAGGCTTATCATAATAATCAAGGACACCGGTAGCCATGATATTTTTCACGGTATCTTCTCAAGAACGTGGAGTGACTCTAACAAAGGCACATTCAGACTACCATATTGAGTTTTATGTTCTAAAGCAACAGAACTCCAAGCAGTTGTTGTTCTTTTTTTCTTCACATTCCTTCGTCCACCAGTATTACCCACCTCCATTTTCTGTGCCTTTGTTCCACTTATGGTACATAGATAAAGCTGTTATTGTTCCAGTGTTGTTAAAGGGAAACTGAGCTTTCCAACTAAACCTGACTCTCTTCAACTCAACAGGAGTCGGGAGCTGAAACTGCACAGGAGGCGGGTGTGAGTGATAACCAGCCGTCCAGTCATCAGGAGCAGCTTGCGGCTGTTGAAGAGGGAGACTCAGCCGCGGCAGAACCCGAAACCTCAACAGGCCCGAATACAAAAGAGCAAGAGGAGACGGTCGCTGAGAAAAGAGACGGAGTAAAAGCGGAGCAGCAGACGGAAGGAACAGGAGAGAGTGATGGAGAGGAGGGGAAAGGAGTGAAGAGGAAGAGAGAGGAGGCGAACAGAGAGGAAGAGGGGCAAGGCACGGAGAAGAAAAAGGTAAAAAATTCACCGCTGATTTTGGATTTACTCATTTCTAAAGGCATTCTAAAAATGACCAGAGTTTATTTAGTGTTTCATATTATGTATTTATAGTGTTTGTTTTACAGGTTTGTCATTTCAAAATAGTTTTCTAATTATTTCTAAAACGTTTTATATATTAATATATAATATAATGTGTGTGTGTGTGTGTGTGTGTGTGTGTGTGTGTGTGTGTGTGTGTGTGTGTGTGTGTGTGTATATATATATATATAATATAATATAATATAATATAATATATCTATTATATTAATATATATATTATCCACCAACATATATTTAGTCACACATTCACAATTTAGAGTTTTGGGTTAATTTAAAAAAGGATGCTCCACCCAGATCAACTGAAAACTCAAACCGTCAGAAAACTATAAAGAAATGTGGCTCATAGTGGCTTTAAATATTTAGTTTGAATAGATTTTGCCTTCACCAGCATCAAACACATCTCTCATGTCTCAGCTGTCTCTCTCTGTGTCCCCCAGATGGATGATGAAGCCATGGCCTCCATGTTGGCTGATTTTGTCGCATGTCCACCTGATGACGAAGACGGTGCCTCTGGATCGAACCGCCCATAAATATTTGCCAACCTGAACTGAAGTAACCATGGATACAGCAGATAACTGCTAGGACATTTAATCATTAGTGACATTTCAAAGGTTTAAACAAATAACATTTCTTTTTACAATTAACACTTGAAATGATGAAGGCACTTGCAAACGACAAGGTAGTACAAAATGTAAACCACACTTTGGTGTTTAAAGGTGCTCCATACAACTCATTTATCTTTACACCTTAAAGCCATTCTTCAAGTGTTCAGATCAACAGTTTTCTTTCTTTTAACAATTCTGCCAACTTGAAAGTTACTGTGTACTTTTTTACTCTCACATCACCCAGTTTATAATTGGCAAGAAGTAGTTTTACAAGAGTTTAAAAGAAGCAGTTAATTGTTCAGTCATATTCAGCTGCCCAGCAGGGAGGTGAAAAGTATTATTCAGAGTTCTAGCCTTTTGTTAGTACTTGGTATCCTACAGTAAGTGGTGGTTTTCTTGGATTTATATGTATGTTTTAGGCTCTTTATGTTTTGCCATCACTGTCATACGCTTTGTTATAAAAAGTCAAATAAATCAAACGTGAAATACATACACTACATTTGTTTACCTCAGATTTAACGGCTAATCCCAACAAAGAATTCTGGTTGTAAATGCAAAAGGTTAGTTAATCAACATTACATGAGAACTATGACGTTCTTGAAAAGATAAGTTAATGTTTTGAGCCGCACAAACTGTTGTTTTGGAGGTAGAAGTCTGACCGATATTTATCTAACCCTGGACAAATAAAAAATCAAATGTGGCTTTGTAATTTGGGACTGAACTGACCCTTTACATTTACACGCTCAAGTGTGGCCAAATTTCATATTACGTGCTGACTGCCATAGTACTCTATGCTATTATTTATTATTTAATTTTTTAACAACGTACTTTACAGTTTTGTACTAACAGGAAATGACGCAATATGTGCAACAACAGAGGTCAGCCAAACTGCAACTTTGGAATGCCACTGACATTAAACGTACTTATGTCCTTAACACAGCTCTGCAGATTATTGAAATATTATGCATTTGTGAGCCACTCATCAATTTCCTTTTACACGTTAGTGTTTATCAGCGGTACACGAAAATGGCCTTCCCTTTCCGCTTTTTAAAGGGATAGTTCAGATTTTTTAAAGTGGGGTTGTATGAGGTACTTGTCCATCGGCAGTTTATTACCTACAGTCGATGATGGTTGGCATGTTCCCAGAGTTATCGCACAAAAGCAAAGCTGCTGTGGACGGGCAGCAGCAAAATGTATTTTAGCCACCTAAAAGAAGGGCCCACCAAAAAAATGCTTTTGTGGAGGCCCATGGTGGACTAACAAAGAAATTTGATGGTGGTTTTCCTGTGTCACACATCTGTTATTAATCAGAGACTGGGACAAAGAACACTTAATAGTGTGTCAAAGTATTCAGAAGTTATTTTGACAGCTAAGGTAACACAAAGGTGGCTTTGGGAAATGTTTCTGAATGTGCTTATGGAACACATCCAACGCATAAAACGTGAACTGTATTGAAAATATGCACAGAACTGAAGATCTCAGCCAGAAAACTGCTGAAATCCAGATGAGCAAATATACCAGGAAGGGTTCGAGCTGTGATTTTATATCCTTTAAAAATATTTTGGGTCTTCCAAGAAGCTCGGGAAACTTGAGTTCAGTTCAGTTTTGGAGAAAACTAGTTCTCAGAAATCCTTTTATTAGTCCCACAACGGAGAAATTTACCTTATTACAGCAAAACGACATATGAAGACAAAAAAACACGATAAAGTAGAAACTACTCGCCGTTGAGTAGGAGCTGCTATAAGGAGCTGCCACTTGATCTGATTGTCCATGAACCATTTCATATGATGGCACACACCTGGCCTATGTTGTGTTCAGGCATGTAAGTGCTCAGCTAGTAGACTAAACATTCCAAGACTGAAAACCTCTTAAAGTTATATTCCCAAATACCTAACGTGAGGAATCTTACAGGCCCAGTTCAGAATGATAAAACTAAATGATGCCCTGGTGATACTGAGAATCACAGAACCTAAAATAAAATTAAACTCCACCTCTCTAGAAGTCCCGCCATCAGAACACAAAGCTATTCTTATTTAAACCTCCTATTCGCCCTATTTACCCAGCCCATCCTACCTCAAATTCCTCTCATGGCATATATCAGCTGCTCAGATCTGCTAGGCCTTTCCGAATGCCTCTTTGAGTTCAAAGAAAATGCAAAAAAGGTGAAAGAAAGTAGAAAAGACAAGGGAGCACTCTCCTCTTATGTAGGCTACTACCCAGCCTTCAGCAGGACAGTACATATGCTCTGAGCCAGTTCAATATTAGAAAAACAGCCCTCTGGAATTTTGTTCACATTGGACAAATTTGTTCTTCATGATTTATGTCTAATGCAGAGGTTTAGTACCAATGCACAAAGTAGTGTGTCCTGTATTTTTCAATGCTTTCGCGTGTGGTGGATGTTGGGGTGGTAGATGGCTGTGCTTTCTCACCTATGGTGTCCCCCAGGGAACCGTTTTGGGTCCACTCTTGTTCTCGATCCATGGGGGCACACATTGCATGGATGGGATATTAATGTGTGATATTCACTAATATAACTGATATAAACAACATCAGTCTAGTTTTCCGTGACATAGACTTATTATTGTGTAAAAAGCTTGTTATTCAAAATTATATTAATAATAACATATACAACAGCCTATATTACATAGTTTGTTTAAAAGTTGTGTTTCAATTCATGTTTATAAATCAGCTTCGAAACCAACAAAGCAAAAGTAGTGTGATAAGTTTAGTGTTGACCATAAAAGCTATTGCTGCAACATAAAGTCAACTAGTTGTAAGCTAGTTAGCGCTGAACGTAGCTTTGCCCCAAATATGGCCTTTTTAATGATATCTGAGATGAACGTGGTAGTGTCAGGTCAAATACCCTCCCCAAAAATGTGGACATGAGTTAACAACTTTGAGCAATGTATAAGTAAATGTGTGAAGCAAACGCCATTACTAAGTGGCTACTTCATCAGGAAATCTCCCTGAAACGTGGTGTGTTACTTAACTTTATGTACTTTAAATTCAGTTTTTACAGCCGCTCTGTAATGTGAGCGCTATTTTAGAGCCCTATATTGGCCCAACTTCCCCTTTGCAACATACCATTCACCCCCCCCCCCCCCCGTGTGTGTGTGTGTGTGTGTGTGTGTTGCAAGGTGAGACTACACAAAGTGTGAAAGTGAGTCGGTAGCCTCGAGCTGTGAAGTAAGAGTGAGGGAGGGAGTGTGTGAGAGAAACTCCTGCTGAAAATATTCCAAAGTGACCACAGAGAAACAGGGGAGGATTTCTGCATTTAGAATGTCCCGCCGACCAGATAACAGCTGAATTTACACATCTGTGAGGACTTTTAAAAGAGCGAAAGAGAAGAAATACGATACATAGGGGAAATGATAAAAGAAGCAAGGGCCAGAATATAAAAAGGAAAACTAGACGAAAAGAAGTGGACGAAGGTGAGTTGGTTTTTTTGTTGGTTGGTTCTGGCAACCCATAGTTGACTGGTTATTTATTTTGGATAAGCTCGACATGATGAAACACAGGTTTCATCACTATATGTGGTAAACCCACAGATTTAGCTCAATGCAGGAGCAACCTAAGTGTCATGATTTTCTTATTTGCGTTTAAATGTTTTAATTTGTGCATGTGGTGCGGATTTCACATATTTCTATGTCTAAGTACAATTGAAATCCTCTCTGTGTGCTCTCGCGGGGTGTGTCTGAAATCGCAATGGAGCAAACAAAAAGAAAAAGGTCCATGGTATGTTTACTTCTTTCTGCTAAAATAGTTATGCAACCCTACACCTGTCAGTGATGACGCAAAAATTATGATTCATGAGTGCGCAGAATTTCAGTTAAGGTGATTTCGGACATGGCCATAGATGTTTGATTTGACCTGACACTACTCCTTTTTTTAAAAAACAAGTTTGACCGAAAGTGCATTTCCATCCACTCTTTTGTTAATGCAGATTTTTCAATTTGCATATACAAGAAACATTTAGTGGAAGTGCCGGAAGTCAGAGAATTTCTGTTTTACAAAAATATGCTGGTGGAAAAGTTGGTGAAACGTTAAAAACAAAATGCAGAAAAGTTCAATGGAAACTGACTTAGTCAATTATGACATCTCCTGATGCCAACAGCAGGTCTTAGTCCTCACACCTGGAGCAGGACGTGTCTGTCAGACCAAACACCTGTTGTTCAGCAGCTCATTTGTATCAGTGTGGTTTAAACATTTGCTTACTTTAGATGTAATATTCAAATTGTTATCAGGAATAGATGCTCACGTCCGCCCCGTCAGTTCCCTCACAGAATATGTGACGGGTTACAGTTCATCAAGGTTGGATGAAGAGTTGATGTGTACAATGTACAATGGACAATGTAAAATCGACAGCTTAAACAGTAAAAAAAAAAAAAAAAAAAAACTTCTTGAGCAATGTTTCAGAGTAGTCTCATCTTGTCTCTGTAAATATGTGGGCTTCCTCAAAGATATCAACATGATCATCTTATCTAACTACTAATGCACTCTTGGTAAACCCAGAGTTAACAGAGGGGGTGATAAGGTCCAACTCCTAGTTGGCGTTTCAGATGGTGTTGAGGTGAAGATCTTTCTCACTAAACTGTGTGTGTGTGTGTGTGTGTGTGTGTGTGTGTGTGTGTGTGTATGTGTGTGTTCATGTCTTTAGATGGAAGTCTACACTGTAAAAGTAGCAACTGGAACATCAGAGTATTCAGGCACCAACAACTACATCTTTGTTACTCTGGTCGGGGAGAAAGGAGAGAGTGAACGAACCCTGCTGGACAACCCTGGACTGGACTTCTGTCGAGGAGCAGTACGTTTGTGTAGAATGGTGATCCATCAGTGATAAGTGTACTAATGTGTGTTTAAGCAGTGAGCACAGGTATGATTCCTCCCCCACCCTCCCTTTCTCCTTCTCAATCCTTTCATCTCCATCAGGTGGATGAGTACAATGTGACCAGCCCTTCCCCTTTAGGCACCCTGCTCCTGGTCCGACTGGAGAAACAGAGGTATTGGTTGGAAGATAACTGGTTCTGTCGCTACGTCACAGTGGAGCCTCCAGGGGGAGACAAAGTGCTGACTTTCCCTTGTTACCGCTGGTTTATAGGAGACATCAAGGTGGAGATAAGAGAATCAACAGGTAGGAAAGACTCAGAATCAACTCCTAATGGTCCACTTTAAAGGAACCGTTGAGCAAGGCAACCAACTCCAAACCGATCCAGCGGAGCAGCTCAGTAGCAGACTAGTTATCCTGAGCAGTAGCTCTTAAATTGCAATGGGATGCAGGGTGGCATTCAAATTTCCTGTGTTAGTCCAACTGAACCGGCTATAAATCAGGCTTGATATGAGCAAGACTTTGCTGAGGTAGAAGAAATAGTGTAAACTCAGAGATACATTGCAAACTTAGTGTCCAATATCTGTCCATTGTACAGCATGGGTTAGGCAAGGTGGTGCACTTTTTTAGACCCAGAGGTTATGTCTTGGTTAAGTTATGGCTGGCGATAGGCAACAGGTTGCAGTTTTAGGAAGGCTTGTTAGCCTTAGTGTTTGTGTTCCAACAACCCGACCTCCACACCCTTACTTTCTCCCTCTACATAAAGGAAACACAACTGGCAAGACCACATTTGGAAGTCATATTGTCTTCAGATCCCAACCAGCGTAACCACATTCTTAAAACAAAAATCTGCACAGCAAGTTGAAAGGTCACTTTACTCGCCTCTTCCTGTTATCTCAAGCTACACCCTAACCCCAGCAAACACTACTACAAGTAATACCAAGTAAGTTCCCCCTTGCAAACCTTTTTTATTGTATTGGCTAGCCATAGTCCTTTGCTGCAGAGAGCTCTTCTGGGATTGGCTCAGTCCAAAGTCCAGTAAAGTAAAGGAGGCCTGGACAGGTTCAGGGGATTAGCCATTCATCTCAGAGTCAACGACGGAAAGCGCTCCTAAATACATACCTGCTTAAAACTGTCCACACTCAATACAATTCAAAGAATGGCAAAATCACATCAAATCAAATATAATTCCTCAAAAAAACACACTCTTAATAGTAAAACATGCCATATCTAAAGTTCTTCACGGCAAAAAGGATAAAAACACACAAAAGCAAACTTCTCTTTATCTCTGCCGTGTTAGTCAATGGCTTTCCTTTCCTGTTCCTCATAATGCGGACAGAATAGAGATGGCGCAGGTAAAGACCCGGGTATCACTTTTGCACTTTCCTGTCTCCCTAGCGAAGATACTGAGGGATGACTCCTCACCTCAGCTGCTGGCACACAGGAAGAAAGAGCTGCAGGACAGACAGAAGACTTACAGGTCCAACACACAACAACACAAAGACACAGCTTCACTTCACACACTGGATGTGTGAAAGATTTTAATGTATTTATATTTACATCATGTTTTCCAGATGGGGAACCTGGGCTTCAGGGATTCCCAGATGTATCGATGCTAAAACGGAAGCAGATTTACCCCAAGATGAACGCTTTGACAATGAGAAGAGGAGCGACTTTGAGCATTCCTTACATTATGCGTAGGTGGTACACACTCACTCACTCACTCACTCACTCACTCACTCACTCACTCACTCACTCACTCATTCTAAGCTTGACTTTAAAACCAGGTCTGAACCTTCAAACGTTTTTTGTTTTTTTTAAGTAGAGATGGTTGGCACTATGGAATTTGACCTCACAAAGAAAGTTTGTCCCTCGGGGAGAGTCGAGTTCCTGCAATGCATCCTGATGAAGTACACATTTCTTCTCCTCAGCTTGCTGGAGTTGTCTCTGAAGAAGCTCGCCATCAGGTTTGGGAAGTCCTGGTGTGATCTGGATGATTTCAAACGGATCTTCTGGAAGCTAAAAAGTCCCATAGCTGGTGGGTAAATACACACTGGTGGGGGGAAAATGACTAAAAACCCAAACGGCTGGACGCTTTCCTGTTGCCTGCTACTAAGTCAAATAGTTTCTAAATATTTATCTTACAAGGACAGAAACATCCAGGGTTGCTTACTAATCCAGCATGTGTGTTTGGCACAGAGTACTGTATGGAGCACTGGAAGGAGGACTGGTTCTTTGGCTACCAGTGTATGAATGGCTCGAACCCGAGGATGATCCAGAAGTGCAAGAAGCTGCCAGAGAACTTCCCTGTCCTACCAAACATGGTGCAGAGCTCCATGGCTCCCAGGACCAACCTGGACAAAGAACTCAAGGTGGAGAAATGCTCTACATCTGTCGACAAGTATTCAACGTGACACCACAAATTTAGCAAAATTAGTACATGCTTCTATGTTTACATTCTTAGTTGTTTGCTTATGTCTCGTGCAGGCAGGGAATATCTACTTGTTAGACTACGCCATCATGGATGGGGTTCCCACCAACACAATCAGGGGTAAACCTCAGTACATCGCTGCTCCACTCTGTCTCCTGTACCTACATCCAGATGACGGACTCATACCTATTGCTATACAGGTATGTCATTCAGGAGGTGACTGAAAATATGAGTTAATGTTAATCTGAAAGAAAATATGTAGAAATCTGAGAAGATTGAATGTAAACCTGAAAAATTATTTAGAAAACTGAAACAAGATTTTAGAAAAATTTGAGAATACTGATTGTAATTTTCAAAAATATGAACATATGAGAATACTAAATGTAAACATGACAATATATTTATAAAATCTTAGAAAAATTAAAGCAACTCTGAGAACATTTTATAACAATCTGAGAATAATTGTAGAATACTGAAAATATTTGCAAAAGTCTGAGAATATGGAAAGTGAACCTATGAGAATGTTATCAAAATGATCCAATAATGAAAGTGAACCTGTGAAACTTGTGAATATTTAACAAGAACATAAGTAAAATGAATGTAAACCTAAAAAGACTTTATGAAAATCTCTGAAGATTCCTGCAAATATTGAATGTGAACTTGCCTGACAATACTGAATGGATGCTGAGAATATTGAATGAACCCCAAAGAAATGCTCGTGGTCACTTTTTATAAATCTTATTTTACCACTGATGACTGACATCTGTACTTCTTATGCTCTGGGACGTCCTAGTTATGTGAGGATCAGGTTCATGTTCCCCTTTCCTTGTCCTCAGCTGGAGCAGAATCCAGACCGGGACACTCCCATATTCCTGCCCAGTGACCCGCCCCTGTCCTGGCTAATGGCGAAGATGTGGGTGCGTCACTCTGAGTTCCAGGTGTTCCAGCTGCTGTCTCACCTGCTCAGGACTCACCTGGTGATAGAGGTGTTTTGTGTGGCCACTCTGAGACAGCTGCCTGCTGTGCACCCTATATATAAGGTAAACATGCACAAGTCGTATTATTCAGAACTGCAGTTTTCTGTTAGAAGATTTCATCCATGTCTGTTTACAATTCTGGGGACAAAGTGGAGTAATTGTAAGTTTACATTATACGGTCAATGTGAAAGTACTATACCAATTTACAAATACAGAGAGAACCTGACCTTTAGTTTAAAACATGCTTGTACAGAGACAAGCCTTTATTTCTAATGCCCCTTATTCTGTGGACAAACTCAACACTTCTTCCACATTTACCTGTTAATAAAATAAATCCTTACAAGAACAGAGTCATGTCATACTAACCACTCTGCTTTTTTAACAAAAAAAATAGTTGCTATTTATTGATTATTTACTGCCTTCTCTAGATTTGTCTTTTTAATTTTTTAATTTAATGTTTCACATTAAAAGACTTCCAGTGCCTCAAAGGACATAATTCATTCTTTTACTGGCAAGCTTTTAATTTGAAAAATCTACAGGAAGTGAAGTTCCTTAATGGTAGCTTAACTAAAATATATAAAACGGCAAAATAGAGACAACTGGAAATAACTAATGAATTAAAAAATGTTTTGTGTTGACGCCATTATTGCTGATTTAAATTGTACATTCAAATTATCCTACAACATATTTGAAATGTTTTTTATAGAAGTTTAGTTCTTGGTGCTATTATTGAAGACTCTGTGACACTCTGCTAATACAGTTATTATGTTGTACCTTGAGCATTTCTTTTATGTCTTCTTACTGCAGCTCCTGTCTCCTCATCTGCGCTACACTCTAGAGATCAACTGTAGGGGGCGCACTCAGCTCATCTCGCCTGATGGCATCTTCAAAAGGGTGTGTCCCTCTGGAACAATACATTGTTTAAAGATGTTCACAGGTTTCACCTTATTTGATGTGGGCTTGATATAGGAAGACTGTCACTGGGCCCTCCACCTCATCACATCACATCTCGGAAAAACGAACACACCTTCTGTGTTAAACCATCTGATGATGAAGCACATCGTCATGGTCGTGTGTGTGTGTGTGTGTGTGCAGGTTGTGTCTACGGGTGGGGATGGCCTGTTGATTCTGGCTCAGAGGGAGTACAAGGTGCTGACGTACCGCTCCCTGCAGCCCTGCAACGACTTCACTGACAGAGGAGTTAACCAGCTCCCAAAGTATTTCTACAGAGAACACGGGATGATGCTGTGGGACGCAATACTCAGGTAGATAACGCACACATGTCAAAATACTTGTTTGACTTATTTTTATTAAATGAACCTTTTTCAAGTTTATTATTGATCTGCCCAGTTTGCCCCAATTCCATTTTGATGTCTTACTAACTGTGCCTCTTCTTTCAGTTTTGTCTCGAGTATAGTAAACCTATACTACCAGTCAGACCAGGATGTGCAGGAGGACCTGGAGCTCCAAGCCTGGATCAGAGACATAACCGAGGAAGGCTTCACAGAGCTCCCCAAATTTGGTCAGTTATTAATAGCCTGCATTTTTTATCCTTAAGATCCGTGTTAAAAAGCACATTTACAGCGGGGCATTTTTACAAAAATCCTAAGCCTTTATTCAACTATGCAGCTGTGTTATGTGAGAAAATGTAATACATACTTAACTGTGTGCAAAAGTGGTTTCAATATTTTAAATGCCTGACAAAAAAGGTCAGCTTTTAGAAATCAAGGTATAAACTAAGAAATGCATTAGCGATCGTTTGCATAATAAATCACAAGATGCCTTGTGAGCAATTTTTGTGTTTCGTCTTTGACGTGTACTCAGTCTATCCAGGAGACTTGTGCACAAGTTAAAATGTTGGCCTGATGCAACTAAAAATAGTTAGAGGGTCACAGGAATCAGGAATATTTATAAAATTAAAAAAGAAGAAAAAAGGCCAAGTTCTGGACCAACATTTTGGATGGATGCTTCCACTTTTAGGATGCTGCCATGAAGCAGGGCAAAGATATAAAATAGCAGCTATTTTCTAATAGAGTGATACTGGTCTGGAAAATATGAAGAAATTATATATTATTTGTGCATTTCTTTTTAGATTTTTTGAAGTGTTGCAAAAATGCAAAAACAGAATGTATGCAAAGAAACAAACATGTAATGTACTAATCTAATTCCTGATGGTGGATGTATGTTCAGGTCTGCCCAGTACGCTCAGCACCAGAGAGGAACTCTCCACCCTGCTGTCTGTGGTCATCTTCACCAGCACAGCCCAGCATGCTGCTACTAACAACGGACAGGTGCTACACACTTACTCTCCGTTACTTATGTTAATGCTGTTGCTAAAGATGCTGTCATCTCTGAAATGTGAAGTGTTGGAGGAAAAATGATTCGGTCCCGGGCCACAGTGTCAAACATTCTGTTCTATTCTCTCTGTTGATGTGTTTCCAGTTTGACTGGTGTGCCTGGGTCCCCAACACCCCCTGCACCATGAGACACCCCCATCCAAAAGACAAGGATGCTGTTACCATGGAGATGATCATGGACACCCTTCCTGATGTCAGCCAGTCCTGTATGCAGATGGCCATCACATGGCATCTGGGGCGAGCACAACCAGACGCGGTGAGTCCATCTGGGTCTGTTAATAGCTCATAAACTAAATGTGGACTCAATTAGTTCCTCTTTCTTCAGTAACTTCCTGTTTTCTCCTGCCTAGATTCCTTTAGGGAAATACACAGAGGACCACTTCATTGAGGGGCAGGCCCAGGAGCTGATTGACAGGTTCAGAACAGATCTGAAGAAGATTGAGAGCCACATCGAGAGTGAGAATGAAGGACTGGAGCTTCAGTACCTTTTCCTGCTGCCCAGCCGCATAGAAAACAGCATCACTATATAGAATACATGCAGGTTTCTTTTCACATTAGATTATTTTGTGTTTAGAAAGGAAAGCACAAGTAGGGGAAAATACATTTTAATTTGTATAAACAATTTAACAGGCACAGCCGTCTGTTTTTGCAATGTGTACAAGTTGTCAAGCTAAACATGGATTATTTTTGTCATTTTATTACACAGCCAATATTTTCATGTATAGGTATTTAACACTTTTTATGAAACTTTTAAAATGTTGTAATTACAGATGTTGATGTGTTGGAGAGCTAGAAAGTCATAATTCAGCTAATAAAGAAAATTCCAGGCTGGTGTTAAATAAATTGAATTCAGTCATCCACATACTTTTTAATGCAATCTTGGACATTAAATATCATTTTGATATAAATAAAAGACAACCTCAAGGATATGATTTCATTCCAAACACAGATGGATACTTGCAATCACATTCTGGTGTACAGTACAGTATGAAAGAAATAATTTATTACCTTTTACATATAACAAGGATAAATCACTGGGACTCTGGAGAACAATGATTTGCGTACAGGTGGGTAGTTTTTAAGTCCACAATCAAATCATTTCAGCTCTTGCGATCAGAGGTAGAATTAATCTCGTTAAAGACAAGAAGAAGCACAACGTTGATCTGCTGTCACGCAGCGTCCAGTCTCCTCCCTGTAGTTTATAAACCAGTGAGCGCTGCCAGTGGCACTAGTGCACCAGGTACTCCTAAAGAACAAAAAACACATTAAAGACTGCAGCAAACATTATTTTTAATCCATCAATCATTTAATATACAAATTAAGCATGGATCAAAAATATGTATCTCACTACTTTCACACATGCTCCATTTCTGATCAAACTTCTTATACTGATTTTTCCAGGATCGTATTTTAAAAATGCACAATATGTAATTTTCTGCAGAGACAGATTTTGGTGGTGAAGTAGCGTGGGATCATGGCAGTTGTTGTCTTTACCACCAGTGCAGTCAACTTCTCCCAGATTCTTCATTGTTCAGGAGTTTCCTCTTAAACGCAAAACTTGTAAAACAAAACTAAATAAAGCAGGTTCTTAAAAATCAGTGTTTCTCCGACACTGTTCGACTGCCGCTATAGTTGTCTCAGATTGTTTAACTTCAGATCCAGATGTCCGATAACTAAAATCCTTTATCCGGTTAAAATATATAGTAGGACCTAGATATAAAAAGTGTATCGTAAAAACGTGGCTTAAAAAAAATCAATTGCTGAGACATGCACAAAAGGATACGTCACCATTACAGGGGACTAAATGAAACACACCTGGATTAATATTACAGATTTTTTTCTAGGTTTTAAAATTGTTGGAAACATTTTGGATAATGTATGTACACAAGTCAACATTATATATAACTTCTAGTTGTTTTTGCACATTCTAATGCAGAAAATTAACAACTTTAATGTCTCAACCCACAATCACATCACACGTCTTCTATTACTGCAGAAGAAAGTAGCTCCAATGTATCTGCATGAAGACACAACTCCCCTCTGTAATTCGCTGTGGTCTGACTCTTTCCACAAAAAGGTTAATCACATAACATTAAACAAAAAAATAAATCACCTTCTGTTTGTTGAGCTTCATCTGGCAGCAGGAGAAGACTCCGAACACGACGTAGATAGCAGCTGCTATGAAGCAGTTGTAGCCCACTTTGTTGTACAGGGCGTAGATCCTCTGAGGAGGGTTCGAACTGAGGGACAACACAACAACATTAAAACCTAGGGAAAAAACCTGAAGATGTTCACTTTAAAAAAAAAAAAAAGGGACAGTTAACCCCCAAAACACCTATTTCATCACCTACATGTAGGTGTCTATATGTTTTGGTGTTTTATCTAGGAACTATTTTCTTTCAACCGAACTACACTCGCCACCTGCAGTCACCTACCTCTACAACACACCATATAAAAAAAAGATAGTATTCTATAGCTGCTGTTTTTGTTTTTTTATTAACAAAAACACAACATAAATAATTGTGAACAAGATACATGTACTGTGTATAAATCTACTTGTGAGTGCTGGACAAATGCCGACACTGGTTCTATGCAATTTCTTGTCGTTAGTCAACCAACATGTACACAGATACTGATATGGATGCAATAAGCTAATATCAGCCGATATATCAGTCTAGCTCTAATAGAAAGTGCGACAGTAAAAGCCTTACTCCTGGTGGATGTCTTCCTCTGACACAGGAACATCTTCAAACAGCACTGCTGAATGTGTGGTGAAGAAAATCCCCAGCATGGCCTGAGAAAGAGGGGGGGGGACTCGTTACTGAAGGGCACAGGGAAGTCAGTCAACATGGCTGATGTTAAGTCTAACTGTAGATTAGATTGAAACAGAAGATACTGAACTAAGACTACATTAAATTAATGTTTTTGTCTAATTGGTAAAACATTTGAGGCTCTATATCTCACAAATTAAATACATAGAAACCAATACTAGGAGTCTCCTTCAGCATATGGCTTTACACTAATCTTATGTCAAATATTGGTTCACATTAACCTATCATGATATGGTTTACAAAGCTGTGAACCCTGTGTACCAAGTATTATCAAAACCACTTCTTTGTAACTATAATTTTAAAGACATTTTCTAAAAAGAAGAAAGAAACGTTTTTCCTATGACAAAGAAAAATTTAATAAGTAAAGTTAGTATTTTATTTTAATTTAGTTAGTTTTTCCTCATTTAAAAAAAATATGAAACTCAATATAAATAATAGGCGTATCAAGATTTTTTGTCAAAATATATTTATATTGGCTAAATAACCGTGTAAATTGTAGTTAAACTAAATTTGATATCCAATTACATCAAATGATTTTGACCAAACGCATTTTGTTAAGTGCAACATTTACCAGTAACAGCAGTGTTTGTAACGTTATACAGGACATAATCCAAGATGAACTTTACCTCAACAACAACTATGTGTGTAGGGTATGTTTGAAAATGTTATGTCATTTGACCTGTTATTAAACGTGTCTTCCTTAGATGCGGTTTAAATTAAACTGAGTGACTAAAGTCTATCGAAAATTAAGGTTTGATTACCGAGAATAAAAAAGTAAAGCGAAGAATCACACTCACCAACATTATAACCCCCCACGCGCTCAACACAATCCCACACGCGGCGAATTTTGGTCCACATATCAACCCACGCATTATTAAACTCTATTCTAACAAAGAAACAAAATTGACTTGCTGCTGGTCAAACTTCTGCCACTTGTTAGGTCATGTGACTGTGATTGAACACCGGAAGTTACCGGGATGTTGAGCGCGTTTGGTTTAGAAATGTTTCTTTATTTAAATATAGCTAATTGTGTATATTTGATTTGATGATTTGACATGCGGTAAATCAAACACAAATAAGTACATGAGGATGAAAATGCTGCCATTAATGTCCGTATCGAAACTTGATTTAAGTCACGTGACATTTCTTTAATGGACGCTCCATTCACGCAATGGACAGAACAGGGAAAACTCACATTATTCCACTAACACCACATAGCCTAAATTAACTGCTTTTGTTGAGTTATTTATATGTTTCTAGTGGTTACCATGTGACAACAGACACAAACAAACAGAGTATAGCTCCTATAAAATTAGCTGAATGTATTATTATGTTTTTGATGTAACTGCCAGCAGTGGTTGGCTACATTTCATCGAGAAACGAGGCATGGGCATGACGTGGTAGTCCGCTGCGTTCATGTACTGTCGGAATTAATACAATCTTCAGCCCACACAGGCAACAAAACAGATGATACGTTCCTTTCTTTATTTCTGCAGTTGCTCTTACTTAGCACTGTCTGTGCCTTTTTATTTGTACTGGTTTGTATTTAATTTGTTCATTGTTGTTATTGCTGTTGTGTGTTCAAGTTGTAAGTAAAGTTATTCATGTTGTTACAGAAACAGTATGGTGCATTCAGGCTGGTTTTTCGTTATGTTGTAAAAACATATATTTCCCTGTTTATTATCAGGAAGTTGCCTTTAAACAGCTGATAAAGTGATGAATAACAGTGCTAAACACAGGCAATTTCCATGTAGTCTACAAGATGTAATGTCTCACTTCTGCAAATGATGGGCGAAGAGTTTATTTCTGGCTTCCATTGACACACACTGGTAAATATGACATGGTCATGTAATATGTTCTTACTTTAAATTCAACTTCAATTCAACTTTATTTATATTGCACATTTCATACATAATGTGGCAATTCATCAGGCAACACAATGTGCTTTACATGAAAAAATTACATGCGAAATATATAAGACTCACACACACAAGTCTACATACTGTAGCCAAACTTGCATACATATCTGCTAAGAAGTTAGTCAGAAGAGTGGTGTTTTTAATCTGCTTTTAAAAAATGTGGGGGGGCTAATTTAGATCCTCAGCCAGGGTGCTCCATCTACTTGGGAAATAAATACATATTGATTATATACTTAGTTTTCTCTAAGCAATTTAAACAGACAACACATTTGTTTAATATGCCTTGGCCTACAAGAACAGTGCAACAGTAGTATTGCTCTTTTTTCTTAATTCTTAATTTCTTTGGCTAGCTCCCACTCATCTACTGAATAATGGTGGAGAGCACCCCACATTTTGTTTATTAGTGCTTCTAGGTAGTTTTACATTTTGTTGTTTGTAATTTTCTTATTTTGTGACAATATTGTAAAGTAGTAAAGTATGGCAGACAAAAATGACGACACATAGCCTGTGATTGAAACTTGAATGGCTGCTATCATTTCTGCAAACCACCAGATGTCAGTGTGCTGCGTGATGTCAATGCCCCTAAATGTTCTTTCTTTTTACGGCACAAACTCAAAGAAAGTATTTTAAAAACCTTTACGATTATTAATTGAAACTACTTAAATGTACATTTAAATATCAATTTATTTTACTGAACGCAAACAGCTCCTTCCAGTGTCCTCATACGTAAGGGTATTTGCGTAATTTCATTCATTGTTAACTATTTTCCTCCTTTTTTTTCTTTCTTCATATATGTAGATGTTGTGTCTATATTGTAGAGTGTTACAACAAACAAACAAACAAACAAACAAACAAACAAACAAACAAACGAACCGTAAAGCTTCATAAGGCTTCCGCCACCCATTCTATGTGGGCAACCATGGGGTGTATGACATAAAGTGTGTAACTGAACATGGAGTTTACAGGTGGACATTGAAGGCGGCACTAGCCTCATCGTTGTATTGTGTGTGCCCTGACCTATTTGTCTCCAGTGATAACGCAACTCACCACAGATACAATTTAATTAGCAGTATGCAGCGGTCGGTTCAAATGTCGGACTTTTCTAAGCAGCACCGACGCTAAAAGCGGTAGAGGAACAGATTTCTAGCTGCTCTGCTACATCAAGAGGCGCACCAAATGCTAACTTACCTAGCTACACTGTTAGCATCTTAGCAGCTGTTCCGTCCACTTGAAGGCATAATTGAATCCTACTATACAGTCTATTGACTATATGCAGTCTATGGTACCTCGGAGATAATCAAAATGACCTCAGCTTCCACTAAAGTAAGTAATCTTTACACATGATAGTTCATGAGAAGTAGTTTGATGCCGCAGTTAGCCCCGTTTGAATATAACGTACACAAACGCACGAGCCCCTCAGTATGTTTCCCGCTGCTGCTCGCGGCAACAAGGTAGAATAACAGTGAATTTAAGGTCACTTCAGTGTGGGCAGAAGCATGTAGATAAATTGGATACTTTGATCAGTTCTTTTGGAAAAGCTTCTAGATTAATTATTCCGCTGAACACATTTGATGTGATCTAAATGTCTTCGTCTAATTGGCTTAAAGTTTGCACTCATAATTTCCATAAAGCTTCTTCATAAACTGTATCCACAAAAGTATGTGTACACTATGTCCACATGTTTTTCCTGGTTAGGTCCAAGTCCCTCTGAATAGAAATGCTCCAGCATATAATGGTATTAGACAACCTAGTACTTCCAGACCATATCACACAACATCAGCGTTAGCCCTCACTAATAAATGTTGTTGTATTTGAATGGGAGGAAATCGCTGCTTCCAGGCTCCAACATCGCATCATTCATGATGACACAGATGCCATTGGAATTTCAAAATAAAGGTGTATTTTAAAGATGATGACATGCATGAATGTTTTCACTTTGCATCAATGATATTGGATCGTTAATCCGTATCGGTACACCCCTAATTTCCATTTTCACTTATTATTTCAGTCTTCCTTTTCTCTGCAAAGTCGGTTAATGTGAAACTGCCACCGTGCACTGTTGTAGAGTCCAGTTTTAAAGCTTGGTCTGTGTTCCACAGGTTGGGGAAATCTTCTCTGCAGCTGGAGCTGCCTTCACCAAACTAGGAGAGCTCACAATGCAGCTTCACCCAGTGGCAGACTCCAGTCCTGCAGGGTAACACACACAATACATATTAATGGCACATTTACAAAGAAACTAACGTATGTAAACATGATATAAATACTAAACTCAGTTTAGTTCCCATCCCCCCTCCAGTGGTCAGACAAAGAGCACTGTGAAGAGGAAGCTGTATGAAGATGGAGCTCTCCCTGCCATCTCTGACGGGCCTAAGAAGGGCACCAAGAAAACCCTTGCTGCTGTTTCCATGGCAACGCAGGGCACTCCGACCATCATTTCCATGCCCACTGCTCGGGTTGTCGTAACGTCAGGACTGCAGGGTTCCCCCTCCAGACAGACCACTCTGAAGAAACAGAAGACTGCAGGTGAGTCAGGAAAACTACTACTAAACTATTAAAGTTTACAAAACATTGTAGCCTCCACACGCTCTTTCTTTTACTCCCGCAATAACTTGTATTTACTGTTGCTGTCCAACGTTTCGATCTCAACGCTTTCTTCTATACATTATCTACATTTACACAAACGATACTAAAAATGTTAATCTTTCTGGTGTGTGTGTGTGTGTGTGTGTGTGTGTGTGTGTGTGTGTGTGTGTGTGTGTGTGTGTGTGTGTGTGTGTGTATAGACGTGACCCTCAGTGCTCTTAACGACTCAGATGTCAACAGTGATCTTGTGGACATCGAGGGACTGGGTGAAGGATCCAACTCCAAAAAGCTCAACAACTTTGATCAAGGTGAAGTTCATGAACAGCTACTGAAACACACCACACAGAGGGGATGATCCAGAGGAATTTAAAGTAGGGCTGGGGATAGAACATCAATACTGTTTTTGGTACCAACCGACATAATGGCTTTAATTCTAACAGGCAGTCTACATTGAACATTTCACGTTTCGCAGAGTGTAATATACAATTACTACAACTAACAAATATTCTGTGTATCAAAACTTGATATATCTTATTCCTCTGTGCCATCGAGCTCCATTGTTGTCTAAAAACTATTAAAAACATATAAATGAGCCACACTGTTACACTGGGTGCCATATTCCTTTATGAACACACACACTGTAGTTTATTCTAACTCAATCCACAAGTACTCACCAAATGTGGATTAATCCGCCACTAAATGTAGTCCCCAACATTTCATTCAACTATTTCATCCCCTTTATTTGATAAAAACAATAGTATCCTGCTGGTTTAGGAAATTACTAAGCCTTTAAAAAATGTTTAACTTAAATTCCCACAGATTCTTGAAAGTTTGTGAAATTGAGGAGAAAAAATCAAGACTATGAAAGTTTTTGAAAATAGACATGGGTCATTGAAAGTGCTTGAATTTATATATTTTGTGTAAGAATAGAAATGAGTTATTTTGATTTTTTTTTTTACTCAACGTTATTAAATTGTAAAGCCTGCTAGTTCTCGTTGTAAAAATTCTCAGTGCTGTAGCAGTTATTAACCGTGGATCCTGTCTCCAACTTTGCCATGTTGGGTTCTTGATTTTGAGGGAATTGGGCCTTGAAAGTCATTGAGATGTCTTTTAACTGGATGTTTAAGGTGTGAAAACTCTGATAGACAGGGTAGAGAAGTCAGAAAGTGTTGGGAGACGGACTAACACATTATTCGTTTTTTGTCTTTTCACAGAAATTGTTGACAATAAAACTTATAATAACCGCAGACTTCTCTCCCCCGTTTCTGTGTCTCCACAGATAACCTGAACCTGGACTCGAGCCTCATCATGAACCCCAGTGACCTCCCTCTGCTCTCCCGCTGACCTGTCACTTCCTGTGGACTTGAAGTAATGGACAAAACTATGGAAAAAAAAAAGACCCAAGTTGTAATAAACTGGACTTATCCTTTGAGCCAGAAGATGCTATCCACCCACATTGGAGTAAATACAGTCAAGAGTATTAAATATTTTTGTTGTGTCATGCGGGTTACCAATTTCGATCAGCTAAAATATTTTTTACTGCAATCATTTTTATTCTACTCCTTTCCTCGTTGACTTTTAAAACCTCAGCTGCATCAACTAGATGAAATTCAGGCCATGGATTAGAGCGCAGAAGTTGTCGTAACAATGTAAACCCTAACTTCTTAATACATTTAGCTAATTATTGTATTAGCAGGTGAACACAAGGCTCAGTTTAGTTGAAAGGTATTGGAGTAGCCTTTAGAGTATTTAGAAACACAAAGACATTTTGGACTCATGTCTGAGTGATTTGGTTTCAGTATAATTTGTCTACATTTCTTTCCTGCCTCTTAACTTGACAGAAGTGTTACAAGAACACAGAGGGTCAGATCATACACTCTTTTCCTTCCAGTTAAGGTGAAGCTAAGTAATAAC
The DNA here is from genome assembly GCF_900634415.1 of Cottoperca gobio. NCBI lineage: Eukaryota > Metazoa > Chordata > Actinopteri > Perciformes > Bovichtidae > Cottoperca > Cottoperca gobio. The sequence goes on along the minus strand of NC_041372.1, from coordinate 6,980,050 downwards.
TAACAAGAGTAGTTGCTAATCGTTTTAAGAGCTTAAACATAATTATCCCCTTGAAGTACAGTATACATTTTTACAACACATGTGATTTGTCACTAAGTATGAAGCCAGACATTCTGAGGTTTATATTTTAATAAATGAAAGAAAAAGAAATACTCACTTTTCACACAAAAATAAATGCTAAAAGGTCTTAAAATGTTAACATTACTACTGCTGCTGTTTTCTGTATTTAAGGAATAACCATGTAACCACCCATTAACTATAATGTTCATAAATACTTTTTTGAAATACTCACAGGTTTCATATCATGATATCAATCCTTTTCTTTCTGAAAGTGAAGTCAAATTTATGGTAGCGCCAGTTCTTATCCTACTATATTTCCATAGCAATAATACCAATAAACATGTATTTATACAAGACTTGCATAAACACTTAATTATTGAAGTTGAAATGTTATAATTCATTTCCTTTGTCAATTATGTGACGTGGCTGTTTTTGCCTATTGTAGCATTTAACAGCATTATGTAATTTTTCACCTTTAAGAGCCATTTGATTCTATTAATTTCAGAAGACTGAGTTTGGTTGTCAATCATGTCTGTGTTTATCTTATTTTTTACTGTAAAGCTCTACGACAACTGAGTAAATGACATCACTGAGATGTGTATAAAGCTTGTAAGCTAATTTTGATATATTTTCTTGTCAAAATAAGAAAAACCAAGCATGGAAGATCTACTGCTGAGCGTTTAGTAACATGTATGTTACTTTAGACACTTCAGTATTTAGAGACAATTGGAACATTTGTCACCTGGGCATATCTGTATTTATACACCAACGCTGAAAACAATTAGTGCTTAATAATCTAAAATACTATGGAATGCATTGGAAAAGGGTCAGCAGGAATGTATAGTGGAGGCACTTAGTTTAAATTAATATATAACATGTAAGACAGAGTGTGCAGGGATCCGTTAAAGGACCATCGTATTTTGTTAAATGCTCTTTAGGAGGGAGTGACTATAATAGATCTACATGTGATTATCAAAATGTTACTTTCTTCCCCTGGATATAAAATTAGCCACAACACAACCATATTCCCTTCTTCTTTTGAAAGTCATCTCCTCCTTGGTCCAGTTTGAGATACTTTCCTTCTGCGTGTGTTGATTTAATCTGTGTTGTCTGTTTTCGGAGTGTAACAGTAACTAAGGAAACAATTTAATTGCTTCCTTTTCCAAAATTAGGAAAAATAATCCTCAAGTGACTTCAAAATGTGAAAGTGGCCTTTATAAAGAAGTGTATAAAGAATTAAAGGAGCAGACTTGTTATTTTTTTATTATTAGTCAGTGAAACAGTCAATATCGAAACATATATGTCAACCTTTAAAGAGCAATATTTAATAAATAACATGTGTTCTCATTCGATACAAGAAAAGTATAGAAAAGGTATGAATACATTTCCTTATTTTTTGGAAGAAGATGTTGATGAAGAGGAGTGTGTGTCTGACAGGAGCAGCACATATCATACTGGCAATGCAGACAGAATAACTACCAGTAATGATGTGCTGCTACAGCCTGGCACACTGATCGCCCGCCTCAAATATTCAGTATTTCATCTGGATAATTAATCATGTGGTATTTATTTTAGCTCAAATGTAGGGGCTGTTTCTGTAGAACATCACTAGAACATCAGAAGCTTCACTCACAGCGACAGAGCGGTAGTTCTTCTTACAGGGAGGCTTCGACACATTCCCCTGGTGGAAAACACAAATGAAAAGGTTAGAGTAATTATATTACCACAGTAAAACAGATGAATGGTTAAATTAATTGGTGTCAGAAACACTGAATACTGCAGAACCTGTCCTCTCCTGTATATAATAAAGTGACCATGAGCCAATCAGAGCAGAGTATAAATTACGCAGTGCAGACAAGTTGTGACTGACTTTAGTACAGGATATTATAGTATTTTAAATATATTTATACTGCAGTTAATAGACTTTGCTTCCATTTAGCATGCGCGACAAATTAATACTGCATTATATTATTTACAGAATACAATTCACTTTTATTCTCAATGCTAGATACATGTTCCAGACTTCCCCTGAACGTTACTTTCAATTGATCCACAACCATCCATTAAATCGTAACCTGTCATGATGCGAATCTTATCGCCAGATTTTTGCCAATACACATTCCTGATTTAAACTTTTAGCAGCTGGCATAACTCTTGGAAACATAAAGAGAAAGACGAAGTTCATGTTCTACAAATTGTAATTTGAATAAACTTGTTACCAATTTCCCCCAAAATGAAATTAGTTTATGGAGAGGACACACATTTATTTAGTTATTGAGAAGGAAAGCGTCGCCCTGCTGTTAACCCTTCTGAAGGTAGTAATGTAGAGGAAAAACAGAAACTGGATTTTTAACATTTCACTCCAGACACTAATTACACCACTCAAACTTCTGTCATTAATTCAAACAGATTTATTTGGTTTTTCACTGAACTGTTGTTAAAAATAATATTTTTTCTTGTTTTTTTACAATAATTGACGGCACTTGTAATGCCCACTTTTCATTCAGTCCCTTATCTCATTCAATCTACCTAATGTTCTTAAAACCAGTGACAGAAATCAGCCAATCAAATACAACATGTCATGTTTCCAATACACATTCTCTATAGTAAGAATTTGCACATATCAACTTTAAATGTTCTTGAATACTAGTGTAGTCATTTGCCAGTCATTATTCTGTTTTTAAAAAAAAGTTTTTATATAATCTGAGCACATTAACAGAATGTGTTGTGAGGACTGTGGTGAATTAAGGATGACAGGTTTGAACAGTTTTCATACACAAACACTAAACTCTCTGAATAGACAGTAAAAACACGTTGTTTTTTACTGGTGCCAATAAAATAGCAGACTTAATACTTTCTTTTTACATGTTTTTCTACAAACACTTTTGAACAAAATAAACCTGATGTTCCAGTGAGTCTGATGAGGCTGCACACATGGACAGAGGACATGCAACACTTCTGACCTTTAAGGAAACAAGTAGTTACTGCAGTCACAAGGAGGCTGACTGGGAGCGTCTCCAGTGTTTTGTTGGGAATCCCAGGGCTCACGGTGGCAGCACATAATGATTTGGAGTGATTCAGCAAATATCTGCAAAACATGATGTGCTGCTAGAGCGCACCCTGAACACTGAGTCCATCACATGTACTGGCTCAGATTGCAGACTCGGGGGGGGGGGGGGTTACACCATCAGTGTAACACTCAAAGACATCAAAAGGGAAATACATGTTTTTTCCCTTTCCTTTCTTTTATAAATGTAGTAACCCCTAAATAAAATGTGCCTTAATTTAAATGTAAAAGACATGCCTAATAGCTGCACATTGCTTAAAATGAGGTTCTCTTTTAGCAGCTCACTTCAGCCAAATGTGTAACTTTTTGTGGAAAATGACAGAATAATGTCATTATTATGAAGATTAACAGACACATACGTTTTTGAATGTTCTGTATCATTTGTGAAGAAAATGTAACACAAACAAAATGGTTGAAGAGGACAAAATGGAGGAAGAAAAAAGAGGAAAGACAAGAAGTGGTACAGAAGAGACACACTGCTTATCTGCTTTTAGAATTGTTGTAGAAAATAAATTCAGAATAAGAGAATTGGATTTGTTACTTTTTCTTTTTGGTTGAGATTAACTCTCATGTAGGTTTAACATATTTCAAATGTTCTGTAATGTTACATATTTTCAAATGAAAGGTATGTTATATCTCCTTACTTCAAAAATACATCTCACAACACAAGATGAAAAAAAGAAAGATTGTTTGACTAGTTAACACAGATTACTAATCTGCGTCAATCTGCCCTGATCTCAAAATACTGAAGATTTTTCAAAATGTTACATTTTATGTAAATTAGAAACAGCTCTATTAGTAAAATCGTTTGTATTTAAAACAGTTTTAATTTAAGATAGTTTTATTTTTCAAATCGGCTTTCAGTCATTTTCCCATAAAAGAGCCCGAAAGAGAGCAGGATATTCATGTCTGCATAATGATATGATCTAATATTAATACATATGAGCCTGGTAAAGAACATCAACAACATACTGTATATTGTTATTTAAATAACTAAAATATTAAAGGAATAAAAAGTGGGCCATATGGAGTTTGTAGCCATGGGACAAAAGTTAAAGAGGGGAGGTGTGATCAGCATCTTACCTGCAGAGGGTCACACATGAAACACTGGACAGATGAGTTAGTGGGGGTGGGGGCTCGTCATGTGTTGCTGATGTGGCCCAGATTCATGCCACGTACAGTTGTAGTATTAAAAATTATTTTCATATTGCTCGGTTTAAAGGCGTGCCAACCCGTCACACAACTGTTTCACTTCACGCGTTTTCTACCTTACTCAGCAGGCGAAAGTGAGATGGAGATCAGTCCATCATATAAATCAATCAATAACTTTATATGTCCCCAGTGGGGCAATTGGTTATGCAGCAGTGAACACATAAAACACAGGGCACATAAATACAACACTAAAACCAATAAAAACACAGTAAAAATACTAATACTAATTAAAAAGATGAGAAAACCAATAAGTTAAACCATTTTACAAATAACTACCACATGTGTCGCAGGACAGGATCAGACAAATTACAAAGTGTTGCTGAGAAGGAAAAACAAGTCAGGTGAGGAATGATCCGAAGCGGCTTGTGTTATGTTTTATTAGGAGCATGCATAAATTAGTTTATAAAAGAAGCAGAAGTTCTTTCCATATTGCTGAAAGCCATGCCATCATAAAAAAGACACAGCTGCAACCAACTATTATTTTACACTGGCATTGGCTGATTAGTTTTATTAACCCATTTATCATTTGCTCTATAAAAATGTCATGTGTCCACAAAGTGAGATCTTTAAATTGCCTTTTTATTTTAATCAAAAAGTGTATTAATTGTCCGGCAGTGGCTCAGTCAGTAGGGGCTTGGACTGTGAGCCGTAGGGTTGCTGGTTCACCGACCAGACCTAAAAAAAATGGAGTGTGACTGCTACTTGGAGAGGTCCCAGTTCACCTCCTGCCCTGCAGCCCTTGAGCAAGGCACCAGATCTTCCCCCCCTCACTCACATTGCTCATAGGGTGCTGTACATTAGCTGCCCACTGCTCCTAGTACTGAACTCCTGGTACTAGGATGGGTTAAAAGCAGAGTACAAATTTCACTGTGTGCTCTGCATGTGTGACCATTAAAAAGAGGGGTTCATCCCTCCGATTCTAATTAATAGGGAACAGAGAAAAAGCAGCAAAACCTAACTCTGGGCACTAGTTTGGATCAAAATAAAATGATTAAAATGAACTAAGAAAAGCCTGTAAATTGATCAGATTTTACAAGTGTTTCACAACTAACAACATCAGCCTGAGCAGCCATATTAATGCCACATAACCAAGGTTAAGCAGCCACACGAGCCATTTGAGCAGAATGAAGCTGTCAATCAAACATCTTGAAGAGGGTTCTAATAGGAACAATTTTACATATGATGGGTTTGTAGATAAATAAGTGAGCGGTTTTATATTGAATCTGTTCAGCTCTGGTACATACAGTAGGTGCAAGGGGAACACAACTGGTCTTTAAAAAGTCATTTAAATTTATATGGCAATATTGATACATATTGTGATACAGGCCTAGTACATTTATTGTAGATATTTATTTTGCTTATTTAATAAAAAATTTGGTCTAAGTTCCCAAAGCGATGTTATTAACCAACAGTGTAAAACTCAGAGGCTGAAACCAGAGATATTTTGCCACATTTGTTTCTAATTAATTTCCTGTCAATTGATTAATCAATTAACTAACATTTGCTTCAACACTAAAATACAATATAAACAGTAAACATGAGTTACATAATTTAACTGAAAACCAAGAGTTGTGCTGGCATTTTACTTTAAAGCTGAGAGACGGGAATCATGGCCTGTAAGCACCACACCCAACGTCATGTACTTTTCATAAAAAGAGGTAAAAATTCCAATATACATCTCATTCTTTGCCACAAATAATTATTAGAAAGTCAAATATACATTAAAAAAAATCTGATTAGGTATTTAAAAGGTGGGGTCAACATTCGGGACAAATATGGACGTGATTAAGTGGGAAAAGCTCATGCTGAGCCTCCAGGACTGCTCAAGTGAAGCCCTATTATAGAGCCATACGACCACAGTCAATCAGAAAGATCTCTACTGATGGAAGGGGATTCGATTTGAAACAAGAGGTCATGTCAGCAGGGAGCGCAGCAACAGACAGACCCCAACTTCCAGCCTCAAAACAGAAGAGGAAAAACATGAAACAGTGAGAGAGAGAGAGAGAGAGAGAGAGAGAGAGAGAGAGAGAGAGAGAGAGAGAGAGAGAGAGAGAGAGAGAGAGAGAGAGAGAGAGAAGAGAGAGAGAAGAGAGAGAGAGAGAGACAGAGACAGACAGAGGAGTGGGTGAGGGAGAGAAGGAAAAAAAAGAGCACAACTGAAATTGTAGTGGAGTGATAGGAAGGAGAAAGAAGCAACGTAGAGCAGAGAAAAGCTCTCCCCTCTGTGGCCTGCTGCTCTCTCCATTCACATCAACAGAGGCCATTTTAAATGCTTCAGAGAGAGAAAAAGGATTCACTTACCGTCTGCTGCTGAGATCATTAACCAAGTGATGGAAGGACTAACTAGCCCTGACTGCTGCCTAACTAAGAACGCTGCTAGTTTTCTGAACAGTCCCTCTCGCCCCTCTCACTTTGTGTGGATGCTCTTACCAAAAGGCCAGTGACACGAACCAGACCCAAACTAGTCCTCAAAAAATAAAATAAAAAGAAACAACACACACGCATACATACACACACACACACACACACAGAAACACGCTCACACAGAAACACACACACACAACACACTCGTACTACATTTAGGCTACAGGATGACAAAGATATTCAAATAAAAATGAAAACAGGAAAAACAGCACAACACACACACGCTCCATACAAACAAATATCAATGGGAATATACCCAGTCTACTATAGTGACAGGGAGAGAGCAGAAAAAAGGCCTGTTAAGGGTTTCTGGTTGCTCCTGCTTCTGTTCCTAGTAAGAGGGGGGTGTCAGGGGGGGTTGGGTTGGGGTGTTCGGGTCCCAGTCCCAAAAAATTGCCCCCCCCAAAAACTGAGTGTCCCCCCCTCATCCTTCCTTCCTGGCCCTTCACATCTTCACCTCCTAGCTATGTGAGTGTGTGTGTCCCAGTCCTCCTCAATGCTGCCTGCTGCCTCGCTGGAGCTCCAGCTACGCACACTGAGAAAGTGAGGAGGCTCAGTAGGCATAAAAACCTACAAGGCTGCAGCCTTTTTCCCTGGCCATCACTTTCTACAATAAAAATCAACATTTTTGGGGGCGACAAAAAATCTGAAAAAAATTAAGGTCGACCCTGTGGGTGCGTGTGAGACAGGTGTGAAAGGAGGGGTCTGACGGAGTTACTGTTCATGAGTAAAAAATTTATTTGTATGAGGCGAGGGGGCTGCTGCGCTGAGCCGAGTGCTGAGCTGTAAGCCTGCCAAGCTGCTCGGCTGTCAGACGGAAAGAAAAAGACTGAGGAGACGGGGTGGGAGGAGAGGGAGGGAAATAAAATGAAGAAAGTGTGGCTCTGAGAGGAAGCTCTCTTCGCTTTCATTCGCACGGCTTAAGAAGTCTGCTTTCATGGGTAAAGTTGCAAAATAACAACCATAAACCACAGCAACGACATGAGGGAAGTGAGTGCAACAGGCTGACTTTCATACACGCAGACACAGAAGGGAAGGGCTGAACGGAGACACAGGTGGACTGGCATTAATGCAGAAATATAATGTTAATCGCACTGATGGCTGGGCTCAATGTTTGCCTTACTCTCCTGTATTTTCTCATGTAATTCGGTCATGAGATGGGAGTCGGCGGGAAGGAGGCCGGCCCTTATAATGCTGAAAGTGCTGCTCTAAAACGACACAGCTTTACCAGGAGGACACAGAGGCCCTGCCCACCCCCTTTTTGTTACCCGTGCATGTAGACACACACACATACAGAAAAACATAGTGCACATAAAAAAAAGAAAAGAAAAACCAAGCTCTCTGCTGAATTGTGACTTAAACAAATCCTTAACCAGACATAAAATTGGCTTAATTCTCCAGCACTCCTCAGTTTAACACTAGTTACCATAGTGAAGCTACCAGGTAGGCCCCTAAAGAGAGAATTCTGATTTTATCCTTATTTAAGTCACTGGAAATTATCTCACTTACACAGTAATAATGACTACGCTCCAGACTAATCTCATCAAATCACCCCAGGGTGATAATATTGAAAGGAATGGCATTAAAACTGGCTAGTAGTACGCGTGGTTTCTTAAAATGTCTGTTTGAAACCTCAAAACTTTGAGCACAGCCACGTTTTAACCATACATTTTAATCACAAAATGTCACTTAAAGGTTCGAACTGAATACCCTGGTCAGATTCTCACACTACTTAATATTTGAATCCAATATTTCCTGATTTAAGTCAAAATATTGTTCATTTTATTTTGTAGTTTGTAAAGTTCAAATTATAATTTTGGATATCTGCATCAAAAATCAGGTATTGGCACCATCGACATCCAACCTATATCTAGTTTTGTGCAGCATTCCTCTTTAAACTGCTCTCCTGCTTTAAAATTAACTGTTTAAACGTTTTTTTTAAATTGATTAATTGTTTAAGTAATTTATTAAGCAAAAATGTTAAACAACATCATGTTGGAATGTGAGGATTTGCTTCTTTTCTCTCTTTTATAATCACTGTAAACTATATTTGAATTTTTGACTGTTGGCCGGACAAAACAAGCAAACTGAACACGTCAACTTGGGCTGGGAAACTATTATCTGACATATATAGACCACATGACTAATCCAAAAATAGTTGTCAAATTAATGGATAATGAAAAATGGCAATTGTTTCTGCCCTAAAAAGCTAAGTAGATTTCTTCCTAAATCTAAAAAAGACAGGTATAGTACTTTAATGTTAAGTAAGGTTCAGTTAACATCCTAACATGTGGGTAAACTGATGGCACATTTAAGTTGATAAATATAACTTGTAAAAATGTAATTTCACATTTTGGATGTCATATTCAGTGCAGAAAGTTATTCTCAATCTAGTAAAAATAATTATGAGAATCCTCTATATATAGAGTCTACTCTTTATAACCAAATAGAATACGATATAGCACCTAAATATATAGACAATTCAGGTGACAGGAAATATACAGATGGCAATTTTGATAATGTGAAAAATAATAATCCAATAAATTAAAAATGTGAAGACTTTCTGCTTTGTTCTCGATGATCTCACAGTAAAATGCCTGAGACTTAGTTTCCTATTTGAAATCATAACTTTTGGCTACTAAAACTTGTGATGGAAATACTTTGACTTTTCTTTTTAATAAATAGAAATCAGCCCTTGAAAATACATTTTACATTACTTCTATGTGAGCACCTGTTTTAGCAATATTCAACTGTATTTGCTCTCAGAATAAGTGCACATTCTCAGAAATAAAGTACGAGGATCAGTTGACTTCTAAAAGGGGCTTCAAACAATAAACCCAAACTCATATTTTAAACAATTCCTAGACCGGAGACATTATATGATTATCTACACTCCACTTAAATGTAGGGCTGATGGTTGTATTTGTACAGTTTATCCAATAGTGAGACTGCATATTAGATGCTAAATACCAGTCTTAACTAAACTATTGCTGAGCCGTTGGAAGGAGCAGGAGGAATATATGGACTTCTTAATGCATTTTCATATCTGAGTCCTCTAAAACAGGCATTTATTAGTCCACAGATCACTCCCCCTATTTAATCCATATGGAGAAGATTTTGGCTGCCTGTATTACTTTAAGAACTGCCTGCACTGTTATACACAAAGGTTAGGCTTTTTATTATGTTAAGTTCTACTAACATATAATGAAATGATATGCTACTACTATTTTACAATTAGTTGGAAAATCATTACAAACTTACATTAAGCCACGCCAGCTCTTTATATGGCTCACAACATATTCTAGCATGTTTGTAATCAATAGTGTGGATCTAGTTTTTTTTTTATATATAAAACAAATTTATGAAAGGGCCTATTATGTTGAGTCAAATGTACATTTAAGAATATAAAGTGGTGATTATCATTAATAATAAAGACTGCACCTGTAACATTGTAGCTAACGAGCTGTGGAAATCGGTGGTAATGGGTCGAAGTGTCGACAGTCTGCTCTCACTGTAATGACAGGTTGACAGACAGGGCGAGCCCTCGGTAAACTGCTGAGTCAGTTTTCCTCCCACACCGACGACTTCGTTTGAGCTCTTTTTTTCTTCAAAAACTAAACTGGATTAAACTAGTTTTGCCTCGAACTGCAGTCTGAAGCATTAGTAGCCATTTCGTTTGAATTAAAGTGTAATTTCGAAGCCTATTTAGTCGTAGTGAACGGCCCAAGTGGGCTGGGGTCTTTGGGGAGGGGGCTGTGACTGGGGGAGTGTCCGCTTCCTTAACTTACTCAGTTATCTCCTAAAACTATTTTGTGCAGAAATATAAAACAAATCTTCCCATGTTAATGTTTGCCCATATACTGAAACGGCTTAGATTTTTTTTAAACTGACTAGCCTCGATGTAGAAAAGGATAAATGCGCAGCTGTCCGACAAAAGAGCCACGTAAAGCTTTTTTTGAAATGCGACACAGCCTTTGTTTTAAACAGCAGTTCATTATAGCCTACTAAGCAGGAGGTTACACAACGGCTTCGCTGTAGCCAACAGTTACACTAAATACGCTCAGAAGAAGTTTGTTTTCTTTCCCTAGAACTATAAGAAGACAACAAAGTACATAACGTAACCATACATATTGATAAAAACACAAAAAACGAAGTATTACACACAAAATAAAAATAAATGTACAAAATATTTAATGACTGAATTGCTTACCTTCCGAAGGAGAAAAATGCCCAATAGTTAAATGGTGTTAAGATATTCCTGGCCTTACAGTAATAATTAAGTAGTGTGTAAATGTATTTGAAGCCGGACTCTCATTCTGTGTCAGTGGAGGATTTGAAAGTGGCGCCAACCGCTCTGCTCCTCAGCTCCCTACACAGCCGTCACACACACAAAAAATAAATAGAAATTCAATCGCGCGCGCAGCAATATTTCACCCGTATCAAAATGTGCATATGGACCAGCACAATCGATCCCTGTCGTTACTTTTGAATAATATCACTCCTGTGATTTTTAGTTATTATTTATGTTAAATTAAAATAACCGTCACAGGCTTTTCGAGGCCGCGGTGCAGGTCGGGAGATTGTGCAAGGCGGTTGTGTTTTGAATTTCTAACCGGTCTGAGAAGAGGAGGGCAGTGTCTCCCCCTGCAGGGGCCGTGCGCGCGCGTGTGTGTGTGTGCGCGCGTGCGTGCATACATTTCTTGACTATCTTTTCTTATCAAGTCAAACTTTATAGCATATGAATACAAAGTGTGTGCATAATTAGGAATTTAGAAATAGGCCTATTGACACCATGAGATTATAATAGATAAGGTTTTTGATTTACCAGCAGTTGCAGCTGTTGTTATAATTGATCCTTGTAATGTTGTTGTATTCTTTATTATGTATGCTGCAAAATAAAAAGTCAAACAAATGTATATTGTAATCTATATTGTAACCTACAATGTTTTTATTTTATTCATTAAATATGACCACACACCCCTAAACATGATGATACAATGCCCATATTTCAAATAGTGGTGGTCTAGTGGTTAGGCTTCCAAATAGATCATTGGAAGCTGTGAGTTCAAGGGGCTGCCACTAGTGTGCCCCTGAGCAAGGCACTTAACCCCGAGTTGCTCCAAATAAACTTTCCCTGTAGTTAGTTTAGTTTTTCGAAATGAAAAATGTAATGTATGTGAAATGTAAATAGTGTTCATTATCGTGGCAAAAATATTAAAAACCTGCATTTCCACTAGAAATTTGAATTGACACATGGTAACAGGGTTCTGAATCCGCTACATTGGCTAAAATACTTGAAACATGACCTCGCAGTGTCCTCAATAGTAGCTACTTAAAGTATTGTAACATAATTTCTCAATTTATGAGGTTGTATAATGTTTTGCACAGTGTCTTGTCAGATCTGTAAGTTCTTATGAAGTTACCTGGGTAAAGACTCCCCTTCATCTACTATGCACCAGCAGAGGGCACCAGAAACACAAGTGTACAATGAATAATGGTAAATGGAGCTTTATACAAAATCAATATTTATGACAAGAACGAGTCATACAGTGGTTTATTCAAAATGTTCATTAGAGTGTTTAGATGGTGAAGACACAATTCACAATCAGACTTACACATCCGAGGACACATAATCCTTCATAACACAGGAAAAACTCTGGTTATCACCTTATTCCGAACCCAATGATTTACAGATACCTGCATAATGCATTGCACTGCATGCATAATTCATTATAAGAGTTGCCCTGAATCTTCATTATGATATAACAAAAGGACATAAATAAGTGATGGATGGTGCATGATAGAGAAGAGGTAAAAACAATACAACCAAATCATAAATGACTAAAATCTTTAACTAGAGACTGAACCAAAAGCTAGAACAATTCTCTAACTCTAAACATACATTAGCGCCTGGTAATACATCTTGGTTATGCAAGTGTCGTCTCTTACTGTATATTAATATCTTGTATTGGTAGGAATAGCTGCTTTATTTGGAATTGTGGAGAGGTAAGAAAAAAAGAACAAATGTTGTGCGTATTTCTATTAAAGTATAGAACTACCATCTAACAATATCTTGGGCAGCATCCAGCTAACTCTAAATAAGTCTGCACTTTCATAAGTTTCGGCTTAAAGATTTGTCGCCCTGTCAACAGCTCCTTATACATTTGACATTTTAAAATCAAAATCCTAAAGGTTCTGTGGTTTTCTGTGGACAAGTATGTTAAAGCATCTTATATGAATTCAGAAAACCATATCATTGGTTAGTTAACATAAAACAGTCCAGGGGAAAGTATCTTGACATTGCGTCTCTTCTGGTTAATTAGTCTAGTTTGCTTCTTTTGCACTGTATAACAACGTATGCCTGGCTTTCTCTGAATCGGTCAGTGCTCCAGTGACTCTTTTTGTGCCACGATTAGAAACATCAATCATCCTAATAGCTCCAGTAACAGAGTAATGATGCTGAGCTGTTTTAGTGCACGATACATTCCTGTAACACCTTATAGGGTGTGCAGAACACAAGCCAAAACGTTCTTAAGGGACTTCATTTGGTCTTAAGCATTAGTTCATGTACCTCTGGGTTCTGAAACTCATTAAGCAATCCAATGTTTGGTTTGAGGTATGAGGTCGAGGGTGGTTCAGTGAAGTATTCTCTTCTTTTCAGGTGTTGTGATTGTGTTAGAATTAAAATTACAAATAAATGACAAGCTTCCAAAGCGCAGCACAGTGGCGCTGTGGTTAGTGCCGTCATCTCCCAGCGACACCGGAGTCTGAATTCGGACCTCTGCCTCGCACTTCCCGTGTTCACGTAGGTTCCCTCTAGGTACTCTGCTGTTCCTCAGACATCCAGACTCAGTGTTTCTTGCTATCATTTCATCTAGTGTCAACAACAGGTAACACTTAGGTGTAAGTCAAGACAAGATTTATTTAAGTGCATTATCACAATAAGGTGTATCATATTTACAAAAAAAAACAATATTAGAATGAATACTAACACTGTAAGCTGTATTAATAGATCATTAGGAGAAAATAAGAGCATGTAGGATAAGAGAGTGATACAGTGATAACAATACAAATGTTAACAATGTTAATGATAAAACAATGAAACTAGTGCAACATGAGGGTTACAATTGTGTCATAAACCAGCCATATTAAAGACCGTAGAGTCTGGCCTTAAAAGGTGTCCAAGGAAGAAGCTACTCTAATGTAGGTGGGAGGACTTTTTCACTGAGTGTGGACTGTGGAAGGAAATGCATGAAAGGTCATCCAGTCAACAAAGAGTATACAGGTTTATATGGTGTAATGAGATCTGAGAGGCAGCCAGGTTTGGCGTAATGGGATCACATGTAGGGTTCTAGAGCAGCAGTGTTGTGAACAACTTGCAGGCTTTTGACCGATGACTGGGTAAGGCTGGACAAGAGAAAATTAGAAAATAAAGAAGTCTGGAAGAAATGAATGCATGTATCAAAATGAAATTATTTGATACAATAAAACAAATGCTGGCTGTTGCAGAGGTGGTGAAAACTTACGACTTAAGGGTTCAGTATGGCTTCACACACTAGTGAAGAAACTTAAAGTGTTGTCTAAAAAGGTCTTAAGGCAAAAATTGGAATTCATGGTGTTGGTACACACAAAAAGTAATCACTGTAAAGTAGGCATGTAGGATTGTCGCTTTCGTGGAATTACAAAAGCTTTCTCACACAGCCAACAAATTCTGACATTGGAAATATGAGAGGGGATGTTCGCTGATCTGCCATGCACTTCATTTGGAGCATGTGTGGTACCAATACCATCATCATCATCATCATCATCATCATCATCATCATCATCAGGACATACCATTAAGTTAAAGAAACGTCTTTGACGAAATCTGTGTTTGGCCGGTCCAACAATAAAAGTTTGAAGACATGGATTCACGCAAGCAAGTCACACCTCAAAAACAATATAGCTTGCCCAACACAGCATGTCAGATTGTCTGACAACATCTGAAACCAACACCAAACATTTTCAGACCACGACAATATGTGTACACTTCCTGAATCCTGCAAGCCGACCTACACACACACTTTATAACAGCAATTGGCAAAGTGTGCAAAGGTGTGAAAGTATGCAGGGTTTGTATTTCTCTCTCAAACTCTATTTTTTCATGCTTCACAGAACTACCCATGTCACTTGTACATTATACAACAGAGTGCTACAACATGAATGCCTTCACGGAGAGACTGTTTGAATGTTTTCTACTGTAGCCGTTTGGAACAGGTAGAAACACTTTTACCTTTAGACGTTGACATTTTGTACAAACAATTTCTTCTTTCAAGGCCTTAAAATGAAATCAGTGGTCCCAGTGTATAACGTTTAATCTGAAACACATTATAAATATACACCCTGTAAAACACAATAACAGATTATCACAATAACAAAGTGTTACATTTTGCCTTCATGTTGCATTTAGGGTAAGTTTCAAAGTATGACTTGTAACAGACCAGCAAATAGGCACATACAATTATAAATAAAAGGTCTACTTTAATCATTGCATTTCCTACAGTGCTCATATATTATATATTTAGTTTTAAAGGAAAAATCAACTTACAGTGTATCTAAAATGATTTCTTTAATTCCTCATGAAAACCTTCATTCAAGTATATATCTGATTTTTGCTCTGCTCATGTATGATGGACTGTTGTGAAATGCTTTATTCCCCTTATTGTCAATTTTGTCTTCCAGCCCGCCCTCCTCTGCGTCCTCTCCTTTTCCCATCATCCTCAGTGGCAATAGAAGCCCACCATGTTGATGGGTGTTGGTGTTCACCGTGTGGCAGCAGTGAGCTCCCCCCTTGTCTTTAGTCAGGAAGTAAAGGAGGGCGTTAAGCCATGCGTTGAATGACGCCAAAGGCCTCGTGATTTTATAAGCACATGGAGACCATGGTCATAGTGTGACAGGGAACTCCCTTAGTCACTTTCAGTAGGAGGAAGATGGTTCTAGTTACATGAAAGGGGAAGAAACATAGAGCAAAGAGAAGGGTGATGGTGATGATGGTCTTGATAGATTTCCGTCTGCGATTGGCATAAGGCGAGTGGGCACCAAGGAAAATGGAAGTCCCGTCCTCTCTTCCAAATGTCCGCGACAGTCCATTGCTTCCTCTTCTTCCTCTTGCAACTATTGCAGGGCTTCTTCTCTCTCTTCTCTCTAGTCCTTCATGTCCTCCCTCTCTCCGACCTCTGCGGGATGAGGGCTGAGAATGCAGAGTCCTAAATATGGTCAGGACAACGTGAGAGTAACACCAAGCAATTATGGAAAAAGGCAGAAAAAAGCCCAGCAAATGGAGTATGATGCCATAGGGTACGTAATCAGGAAACTCCTTATCTATGGCATCGTCCCAACAGTTCTGGTACTCCTCAATGACCCCTTCTGTGTTACCATAGCTGGCATTGCCATTTATCGATGATACCTCGTGGCTTGGGTTGTCTAAACTGCTTGCATTGGCGCTAAGCCCTCCCGATCTTGTCACATGACCAGTCTGAGCAAATCGGAAGATAGGGCAGGTCAAAGCAAACACTACGATCCAAACCACGACACAAGTGCACTTGACAGCCTTCTTGGTCTCTAGTGTGATTACTTTCATCGGGTGGCAGATACCGAAGTACCTGTGGACAGAGATACAAGTGAGGAAGAAGATGGAGCAGTACAGGTTAAAGTAGAAGAGAAAACGGACCAGGCGGCACATGAAGTCCCCAAAGACCCAGCGGTCACGCATGATGTAACTAGCCACAAGGAATGGCAGTGACAGGCCATACATGAAGTCTGTAGAGGCGAGGTTCACCATGTAGATCAATGACGCATTCCAGCGCTTGGTCCGGCGGAAGGAACGGTAGAGGATGATGGAGTTCAGGGAGATGCTGAAGAGGAACGTGAATGAATAACAGATGGGGAGGAAGATGTACTTGTAGGATTCGTCTATGCTGCAAGATGGAGGTGGAGTGGTGGTGGTGGAGGGAGAGGGTGAGGAAGAGTTGAGTAATTCATGTAGTACTGAGACACTGATGTTGGGAGGAACTCCACCTCTGGATGACATTGTGAGGGATGAAGGGATTTTCATGTGAGGGAGAAGATGAACAAGGTTGTGGCTTGTACCTTTGGGGTTCTGTCAATCTTCTCTGTCATCCTTATACTCTCAATTGTTTAATGGTAGTTTTGTATGATCCTGTACAGTAGATTTTCAGATGGTCAAATCCATGTGTGGGTCTTCACCTAGAGATAAAGAGACACATTAGTCAGCCATCTGTACTCATTTAAGATCTCACTCCATCTGATAGACCATGTCTCAGCTAAAACAGTGCAATCAGCAGTATTTTACTGTTTTTTTTGTCCAAAATTCGCTTGTAGTTGTTTCAAATCAACTCATTCAGGTAGAGTTTAGTTTTTAGTGATGGTTTCTATAAATGTTTGATAAGGGATCAATATTAGGCCGTCCTGATATTTACTCTACACATTTATTTTCCAACTGAGAAAACTCCAATGTCGATTTTATACTGATGATACCAT
Organism: Cottoperca gobio; assembly: GCF_900634415.1. Classification (NCBI taxonomy): domain Eukaryota; kingdom Metazoa; phylum Chordata; class Actinopteri; order Perciformes; family Bovichtidae; genus Cottoperca; species Cottoperca gobio. The sequence continues at coordinate 6,962,748 of NC_041372.1, read as the reverse complement.
CTTGTGTGCCATCGGGTCGAGCACAAACCAAGCAGGCCTTCATCAGGTTCGAGTCTGCTCTTGACAACCTCCAGACCTCTTTTTATTAATTAAAAGCGTGCTCTCAACTCCAAAAACACTAAATGTGTAGCATCTGTTCTTCGGCAAAAAATGGTAACTATTACCTCAAAAACATCAGTCTGTCAACACTGTGTGTATGTTAGCATGCTACTGTTAGTATTCAGCTCAAAGTATAGCCTCTGTCTTTTCTTGGCTCATATTAAAAGGGGAGGAATGGAAAGATGTGGTGCTTCCCAACACCACGCCTCTCTCCCCTTTGACTGTTGACTGGGGCCTTTGCACAATCTGTTTGACCTCCTGTTGTATGCTGCTGATTCTTAGTGCTTGTTTGCCTTCCTGTGTACAAGGGTATGCTGCTGATTCAGTCTCTTCTCACCCCATTAACTCAGCAATAAGTAACCACACTTCCCCTAGGTAGACATCTACCTTCTGTACATTGGTCTTGCTCTTACTCCATTGACTATATACTATAACTCATCCGTGCTGTCTTAAATGCTTCCTGTCACAGTCAGACTTTGAAAAGCTGGTTCATGCATTTATTTCCAGTAGTATTACTCTATTGCACTTTTTTGCTGGACTGACAAAGCAGGTGTTAAATAAACTACAGCTTGTTCAGAATGCTGCAGCCGAAAGGTTTGGACTCCTATTTTAAAATACTTTATATTCTTTTAAAAATCTATTAAATAGCTTAACTCCTCCCACTGAATACACACCAGAAAGATCCTTTTGATCATCAAGTAAAGGTCTCCAGACTAAAATGGTAATAATAATAACTATTATTATTAATAATAATAATAATTTATTAATAATAATAATAATAATAACCTATAATAATTAGGGAAAATATTCCCTTTTTATTGTAATACATTCTTATCATATATCTTTATCTTAATTGATATGTTGTTATAAATGTGATACCTTCTTATTTTAAATGTTATTATGTTATATCTTTTATGTATGTCACATAAGGATGGGCTACAGCATCATCAAAGTCAACACAATTAAACCGGATTCACTCAGGCGATGCTTCAGCTCTCAGTTGAAAGCCTCGCCATCAGCTGTACGTATTAGGATCAGCGCACAGGCAGGCGCAACTGTGTATGTTTGTGTAAGTGTTAAATGAGCCACCCGCATGTTATATCACCACTTCACTTCAGAGTTCAACTAAATAAGGGTAATGTGTCAACCAGTAACATGACATATTAACAGTACAACACAAATATGATGTAAAAGGTCCACGCCCTATAACCTAAACATGATCTTACAACCTGTGGCAGTCTCATCAATATGCTAAAGTTTAAATATTTTTGACTGAGAGCTAAGAACAAGAACAAGGTATGACATTTAAGACCTGCTTACTGGTGTGTAACTGTTAATGCTTAATGAAATACCCTCCTATTAACGTAGTAAACCATTCAGACAATCATTTGCATCAGTTAGTGCGCCCCTTTAAATGACCCTTGTATGAAAACTACACACGCTGACTATTTTTGAATGCATGATACACATTCGTAGATTTGAATGGAAGGCAAAGGATGTTTTAGCCCGTTAACTAATATAAAACAAAAAATAAAGAGACAATTAACAAATAACGGATCCATTACATTACAGCTAACCTTTTAGTAAACAATGATACAGAGTTTTAAAAATGTAAATATTTTTTTTCTTTCATTCCAGGCCTCCATTGGCTTCCATTCATTTGTATACAATATGAAAATGTGTAAAGATAGGATGTTTCTCTGTAGTGAAAACACGCTTTTTCCTTATAGCATGAATAAGTTTGCGTTTTACAAATAGCACACTAATTCAGACTTACTACTATAGACTACCTTCAGTTTTTGTTGTCGGATTTTGGATGGAAGTATTTTGAATACAAATATGTATCGCTGTGTAACAATCTTTCCTTGCCGCTGTGCTATCACAGGGATCATTTTCCCAGTGTGGGAAAAAAATCACTTTTTGTGATGCACATGCTCACATTTAAGTTAAGAAACCTGCATCTGTTACATCTATGCAAGTATCAGGTTTCTCCAGGAGAAATCGAGCAAAAACAACAACGGGGTTTTGCACATACATGATGTTTGAGAAATCTACAGTACAAATCCAACTGTAACCAAGTAACTTAAACAACTGTACTGCAGATCTGATGTTCACTGTGATAGATTTTTACAACCCAATGCTAATAGATTTTTCATACCACACAGAAATGAATGGAAATAAATGACTGCTTGACATGCTACGATAGGTTGGTCAGTTTATCAAGAGCTTTTGAGAACAAGTTTAGAAGTTCAACATAGCAAGAGATTAGCTTGGATTTTACTATATAGATTTTATAGAAATTAGATAGAACCTTGTTAAAACAAAGTCTTACATTGAAGTCAGGACATTTCTGTGACTTTTAGTGCATTATATTTGTCAAACTTATAACCTGTTTTAACAAAATAACAAAATCAATGTCACAATTAAGTTACCGTTTTGCTAAAAGATCATATCACTAGGAGTGAAAACATTTTCTTTTCTGGACTACATGGAGGTCAAATCAAGAGAGGTTGTTTTCCAGGAGCTGCTAATAGCTTCCGAGAAAACCCACTCCAGCCTGATGTATCATCCGCCTCTAAATTCATATATTCAATCTCATTAAGAAATGTTCCACGGTAAGCTTTTTTAATGTAATTAAAAGTAGTTACAACTCTTGCACTGATGTTTAAAACCCTTTTAATTCTTTAGGCAAACAATGTGGACTAAAATAACCCCTGTGAAGACTTGAGAGATGCATTAGGAGTTTAGTGTTTGTGTAAAGGGAACTGCACTGAACTCATAAATACCTGCATCACTGCAATCTGCTGTTAGACAAAGAGCTTACCTGTGACAGCGATGACTTTTACTCCATATGGCTCATTTTCTGTCGCTCATCGGAATAATCACAAGAAAACACGAAAACATCCAAAAGGCTTTGAGTGTGTGTTGGCAGCTTCAAGATCATCTTTTTTCTGGTTATTTAAAAATCGAAGAAAACATCAGCAGTGGCAGCAGTTTGAGTGATCAGTGACCTTGACAGTTGGACCACTTCAGCTTTCACCTTTTTCTGCTGCTTCTCTCAACAGTCCGGGCAGTTTCTATGGTAATTCAGTCCCTCCCTCTGTCCTTCACTGTGTGTCATCCAATTCTTCTTCCCCGCTTCATTATTGTGCGTGTGTGTGTGTGTGTGTGTGTGTGGCTCCCTCTCCTCTCACCTGTTGAGCTGAGCTGGATGTTTCGCAATAGCCCTGAGAACATAGACAGACAAATGGACCCCACAAATACATGGACATTTATGTACTTTTGGTGCGATCACAAAATCCCAAACATAACTTAAGTTCACCCCAAAATCTAAAAAACAGTATATATCTACTCACAGAGACAGCAGTATGAATCGTAAAAATCCTAAACTTATGAGCAAAAAGACTTAATTTTATTAATTTAACAAAAACACACACACTTGTTTCCATCACTAGAGCACATTACATTGAGATACTTAACCCTTAACTTAACATTAAAATGAGTCTTCACCTTAAAATATATAGGTAATATGAGGAAACATAATGTCCACACACACACACACACACACACACACACACACAAAAAAAAGAATCAAACCACCACCAACATTAAACAGTATTGGAGCGTGCAATCAATCAAGTGAATTTAGTTTTTCCAATACAGATTTAATAAAAGACAAAAACAAAAAGTCTAAATGATTCATGTTTTTAAATAAAGATGTCTTTACATTAGTTTGTCAATAAAACAAGGAGTTTAACATTTACATTTAAGCTTCTACTTCAATCTAATCTAAATGACCATGATGTTAATCATGTGGGTTAGGGCAATAATAACATGAGAGTTCATCTTTAAGGTTAGGGAAAGACTGTAGTCATGGTTCAATTATAACAATGACAAAGTATGAGACAAAAATTTGTTCAATTACTTCTTTCTCCAAAACACTAAAGTTAAGTGTCCTGTAAAGTCCATCCACATCTACTGAAGCCCTGACACACTGCGCTGACAATCAGCTGTTTGGTGCCAAGTGTTGTTAGAAACTTGAAATACCAGCCACATGGTGCACACTATTGGTAACTTGTACAAATGCTAAATCTGATCTGTACATTCAGAATAAAAGCCGATAGTAGAATAATTTGACGGTTTCTAATAAAGGTAAAAATTGAAATTAAATTACAAATAACTATATGGTTCCAATGGTAAAATCAACATAGTTTTTTTAATTGCTTCTACTTCAACTATTAAAGAAATTGTGTTAAGCTACTGTGAATGGAGTTCAACACTTCCTGAAGTTGTGTCACACCAACAGGTTATCAGGAATGAGCTGTTCGAAGGCTTTTAATTCAAAACAGGAAGTGTTGCATTTTATTGATGGTAGTTTAACAGCGAACCCAAAAAAACGTGCGTAAAGTAGGATTCAGTTACTTTATGAACGAGAGAACAGATCGGTGAGGATAACATGACAGTTGTTGTACTGACGGTTGTGGAAATGTTTGTCATACTGATATTAGAAACATAACAGGTAAACATTATTATTTTTTGCGTAGTGTTTGTTAAATGAAAAAATATCAAAACGTTGTGCCAAGACTAAATTGGATAAAAACAGATTAAAATATCTTCCCTTACATACCAAAGAAAAGCGCTTAAATTTGTTCTACATAAGATCACATTTAATTCTTTACTAACTACAAGCCTAGACAAAGATACGCATTAAACATACACAAAGTAGAAAACAAAGACAGATTTAGCAGCTTCTTAACAGGAGTCCTTTTCATATTGCAGTTTTAAACTTTAGATAATTAAAACCCAACAATGTCTTAAAAACAGTGTTGACCCTCCCTTTGCAGATTGGCATCTCTGTTGTGATAGTGATGCGGGTCCACTTTCTGTTTTGAAAAGCGAAATATTGTCCTGCTATTTTTGTACATGTTGAGATCAATGGAATGATGTTTATCAGGCCACCATGTGTACAGAAGCAAAGCGGGGACCTGCTGATCAAAACATTGCTCCATAGTGGTCAGAAACGTCTCAGCTTTAAGGGAGAGACGCCGATCTGGAAAATGAAGCCAACTTTCGTCAACACAAGACAAATCCTTAAAATGAACATTCGGATGTTTGGGTAAATATGTTGGTCAAACTCTCAAATGAGATAATTAGTATTAGTATAGGTCTGATCACTTTTTATTCTGCCTTAGTATAAAATGGAAGGTGGCGAAAACTGTCTTGATCTGTTTAAAGTAAAAAGATGCAGCTTCCAACAACTCAAATGACATCTTTTTTGTGCTACTAAGTAGAGATGTTTACACACAGAGTCTGAATGTACGTGTGGAAAACAAGCAGGTAGTTAAATCGTTCCGTTTCTATTCCGTCTGGAAAAAAACAAAAGCAAAAACTCCCGAGGTGTTCTTTCTTTATAAATTTCGCGCGGTCAGAACTTGGCTTCGAAATGAGTGTCTATCCGAGAACATTAGAAGTTTGTTATTCCATATTTCTCGTCCACATCTTGTACATCCAGTATTGAATGATGCGAGTCATCAGCACAGGCTGAGGGTCACTGCAACAACAAACAGCTGATGGTTAAAGTCAAGTGAGAGGAGCAGGAGAGAAGAAGCCGTAAAGTGGCTCTGTAAACAAAAGAAAAAAACCCATTATGATGTAAACTCTAAGAGATTCCCTTGCCCTATGCACAAAAATAACATTTTATTAAATAGAACGCAGTGTACAGTTTTGACTCTGACGTGATGTGCATTTTTGGTGTGCAAGATGTATTCAAATAAATGTTTCCCTTTTCATTATTACCTCCACCGAGGAGGTTATGTTTTTTCCCGGCTCGGTTTAAAATTGCGTCATAGGGCTTTTGTGCTGCATGTCAGAATAATCGGAAGAATTACCTCCCGACTGGGAATAATTCACGTGAACTTCCCCTCGAGTCGGAACAACTACTCGGAAAACACATAACGTGTCTTTGTAGAGTCCAAGTTGTTTCCCATGATACGACTTAAAAGCTCATGAACGCACCAAAGTCGGAAGAACGACTTCCCAATTTGGGAAATGGGACGATCCAAACCAAGAGATTAAACTGGTACTGAAATTCTAATCTGACTCAAGAGTAAGACGGCAAAGAAATGTAATCCCCTCCACAAAAAATGGTAGCTTGTTCCTTTAAGGCCACCATCCTCTGCCTGGATGTTGTCCAACTCAGTTTCAGCTGTTGACCGTAACATACGGCTCTGACATCGTGACCAGGCTGGACACTGTCCTTTAGTGGGACACAACTTCCCTTATAAATATACAACACAGACCATAATATTAAAAAATACTAAGCAACTGAATGTCCTAGTCCTTTCAGGGAGTGACACTCTTCACAGTGATTGGCTGGTCAGGAGGGACTGACTGAGATGTTTGTGGAGGTCACTGTGGCACCGTCTGATTCCCAACAATGTTCACAGACTGCGACACTCGATCAGAAGGTTGTTGGATATAACCGCGCCCGACTGCTCGACAGGTGAACGTCGGCAGGGAGCGATAGGCAGGGTTCACAGCGACGTCAGATCCTGAACCTCCAGCAGCATGGCGTCCTGCTCCGTCCTCAGCTGGTCTCGAACCTGCAGGCGACCCACCAGGTCGGAGCTCAGGTCTGACGTGGACAGATGAGAAATTAAGAAAAGAAGTTCAAGATTATTAGCAGCACTTTAGAGGTGTGGTGCATCTTAGAATTAACAAAGGCAATGTCACTTTCCCCCCCCCCCCCCTTTTTTTTAGGGTTGTATGTTGCCGCTCGATGGATTGTACTTGCTGTGTGTGGGAGAGTACCTTGTATTGTCTGGCTGAGAGACGTACAAAGAGCATTCAGGTCCTTCGTACTGAAGTTTTGTAAATCACTGCGCTCCACATGTCTTCTCTGGACTACAGGATCACTACGAGCTGCAGCCTGACAGGAGAGAGAAGAAGAGCGGAGGAAAAGAGAGGAAAGGTTGAAAGGAAAGGAGAGAGGAGAGAAGGAAAATAGAGAAGCAGAGAGAGGAGGAGGAGAGGATGAAAAGACGAAAGGAAAGGAGAGAGGAGAAGGAGAGGATGAAAGTAGAGGAGGAGGATGAGAGGAGAGCTGTGACAAACTGTATTTGGGAGTGAAAGAGAAAAACTTAGCTGCATCCTGCATTAGAAGGAGAAGTTCAGCTCTCACCAGTGCTTTGTGGTCTGTTCTCAGTCGGTCTCGTAGGTTTCTCAGGGTGTTCCTGAAGCCTCTGGATTTTGGTTTCTCCAGCTTGGCAGCAGGCTGAGGGTTCTTGTGGACCTGAACAGTCCCTCTCTTTGTCAGCAGGGATGGAACACAGGGTGGGAAGAACATGGAGACGATGAAATAAGGGTGTGGCTCTGATGATATTTCTTGTCCCCTTTTAGAACTTTCTTTTATTGTTTGCTGCTACACCAGTTTCAGCTCCTCTAATCTAAACTGCATTCTGTTGTCAGGATCTTGTGCTAGGGGTAGTTACCCATGTGTTGCTGTTTTCTTTCTTGCTCATCTCTCCCTCCTTCTCGTCGTCCTCCTCCTCACTTTCACTGTTGTTGATGAAGCAGAGCTGAAGATTCATCTGGGTCTGCAGGCTGGAGGACACACACACACACACACACACACACACAAATGACTACGTGTGTGTGTGTGTGTGTGTGTGTGTGTGTGTGTGTGTGTGTGTGGTGGGAAAATTAAATTCACAGCTATGCAGTCACAATTACCAGGCATTAGCTCACAGTGTAAAATAAAGAAAGTCTTCAAACACAGTGACATCTGGTGGCTTGTAAAACGTATAGCAGCCCGTCAAGACTGCAAAACAGCAAAGCTTCTTTTTTTTTTTACAAAAAATATTTTTAAGATGTTTTGCTGCATTGTAATGAGTACTCCAGTAGTACTCCCATACTGCACTATTAGACCTTTCTTTAGTGCATCTGTAAAGAAAACCTTCTTTGATCACGAATGCAAATGTTACTGTACTATTCTCTGGTTTATCAGTGAAGTGTATGAGGCAGTCGACTTCTGTGTTGATTGGTCACATGTCACAAGTAATAACCAATCAGCTGGTTCTGAGGACGGGACATTGAGAGAGACAACAGAGTGATGACAAAGTACAGACAGAGAAAGAGCGGCTGCATCACAGCCAAAGTAGCACATTTATTAAAAACAAAATGTTTTTTTTACCGCAATTGGTTTGAGTAAATACTTTTGAAACTAAAATACAGTACAATATAATCTAGATTTAGATTTCTTGGTACTCTTCCTCTGCTACACTTTGGGCGTGTCAGGTTGAGAGATGATACACACCAAATCCAAATGACATCACACACGACACTATGCTCATGAGTAATAGGTCATCGTGAGGTGTGTGTCTGTGTCTGTGTGTGTGTCTGTCTGTGTGTGTGTGTGTACCGGGAGGTGAGTGCCAGCACGTGGCTGTTGCAGGCGTCGTCTCCGTCCTCCCAGCTCTCTGCTCTCCTCCCTCTCTCCTCCGCCCAGCTCACCGGAGCTCTGCCTCGCTCCAGAGAAACTCCACTCTGAAAACCAGGCGAGTCATGTGTTACAAGACAACAGAATGGTAATAGCTGGTATTGAGTTTGACCTGTAATCAGCATTTACAGCCAGGACATCTGATAAACAAACACATTTGTAAATACTTAATGTAGAGAATATTGCAGTCCGAAACTTTTATAAAATATAGATTTAAAAAAAAAAAAAGGGGCTGTGTTTCACAAAACTTTGCAAGACTAAAAGTAGTAGAAACTTATAAAAATAAGGCGCTTGTCAGTCCTAAAAAGTGTTTCCAGGACTAAACCTCAACCTCTCCCGGACCACGACCACTGACCTTTGCCCTCTTCTCCTTATTCTCCTCCTCCTGCTTCTCCAGCTCAGCGATACGCAGGCTCAGCGCTTCCCAGTGCATGATGGGAAGGCCCAGATTGTCCTCGCCGTAACCTTCCTGCCAGACCAGTGCCGCACCCTCAGAATCTTCATCCTCCTCTTCCTCGTCATTGTCAGCATCCTCATCGCTCCTCCTGTCGTCTTCTGCCTCGTTACTCTCCTTCTCGTCTCCCTGCTGCCTCTGTCTCTCTTTCTCTCCCTCCATCTCTACAGCGGTAGAAACAGCAGTGTACAGGTTCAAATCTTCTACAAGTGACTGGGACACAGCGCTCTGTGTCGAAAACACGAGGCCCAATGAACATGATATCCACATTACTGATGATTATTTGTAAAAATGTCATTGTGTACATATTTTGTGAAAGCACCAATGATCAAGCCCAATTTTGCCCTTGACCTAACTGTAGCCAACTATTTTTCTGGGAGTGGGAAACATTTTATCAATGTTGTGTAACACAGAAGACAGGATTACTTTTTTATCCAGATTGTTCTAAAAATCTTTAAGGACACTGGAAATACTGCCTGAACACCTTAATGTGTCATACCATAGTAGGGTTGATGCCTTTTGTGTTCAGTTCAATGTTAGATATAATTTCTTTTAACTTTTTTTTTTTCTCCAATAAACAATTTGTTATATTTTAATAGTATACTGAACTAAGAAAAAAGGCAGAATACTGCACACTTCTGAGTTTACATATCGATTTAATTAAGCAATTAGTTATCGCTATATTTAACAACGGTACTGCTATTTACAGAACGCTGAATGTCTGATAAGATTTATAATGTTTTTTGCATATTTATTTATCAGAAAGTTCCTTATTTAAATCATATACCATACTTTGTTGGCTACTTTAGATGCAGTTCTTGCGTTACTGCCGGTGTTTAGACAACATTGAACATTTGATGACTTAAAAAACATCTTATATATGGAAATGCATATTCTTAAAGTGTTGTTATTGGTACTGAACGTTATGTATTGTATTGCACTAGAAGCTACTGTATCAATAACGAGAGGCCTATCCGGTACGTTCAAACTATATCCAGCCATAAACAAAACGGTTAAATTATAAAATGTCAAATAGTTAGGGGGGGGAAATGAAACTTCTTGGTAGTGTTGAACTTTGGGGTCGTCTACTTGGACTCATTCCCTCAGTAGTTTTTTTTAAACCCTGGTAACGGCCCTGCCTAAAATCTAAATTAGACTAGCCAGCCTGTGTTTTAAAGCTGGTTTAGTCGTCTATGTGTATCACACCAAACTATCATTAGTTGTTCAAAAAGTAACTTACCACTTTCTCCAATATATAAACACAGCTCTACTGCTCTCGTTGTCAGAGAAGTAGAAGAAAGTTTTGCCACATAACAGCTAGTTAGCTCCGCTCCTTCTTCAACTCCTCCTAGTTATCTTCCCTTCGCTTCCTTTCCATCAGGAGTTTCACTCTGCCTCTGCCTTCTTACTCAAAATAGCCAAAAGAAGCTGAGAAATATGTCCACAAGAGCCATTCACATCTCATTCGTCTCAGTCTGCACACTTACTTACATTGCGTAATGGCGGCTTTCAGTTTTTGGGCTATTTTCATGCCAGCTATCCAATCATTCGTGGTCCAAACATACAAACAAAAGACACAAACTTGAGGAATTTCACGCAAGAAAAAGTTCACAATTGGAAATTCAATTCTGGGATATCCTGTCAGTCCCTTCAAAATAAAAGCCTTCTTGATAGTTTTAACGTAGCTAGCTGACCCCTGTCCTTGTGTAAAGCTTGCGTTCCCCAGTCACACTGTATTTTAGCAAATAAAATACAGCATATAATGTAACATACTGTTACACTCTAAAAAGATTTTTTCAGATTTTCATTGTTTTTTTACTATTGTGTTGGTAGACTACAGAATAAATTGTTTCTGATTGTATTATCTCGTGAATGCGATAACTACTCCAATCCAAAAAATAAATATGTATTAGTTATTTTTACACACACACACGCACGCACGCACGCACGCAAACACACACACACACACACACACACACACACACACACACACACACACACACACACACACACACCTCACGAGGACCTAATGACCCCTAACCATAACATTTGGTAAACTCACATTTAAAACAATTTTTCATGTAATGTGTTAAAACAGCATTATTTTATTTCATTGAGGTCTTTAATGTTTCAGTTACAGTGTGTTTCCGGTTGGACTGGATCTTAGCCATTTTAGCTTGATGCAGTCAGGAGGGGAGGTGGAGGTGAAGGTGTCTTGTTTCACTCGTTCCCATCATTCTGTGCAGATTCAAATGTATGAAATGAACGGTTGGTGGGCTGATCTAAGGGGAATAATGACACACAGGCGGCTCGATGTAAAACTGATTTGAATAATGCAGATACCTTTATTTTTAAGAAACATATAAGAGAGGTAAAGTGAGGTAATATCGAAAATGAAGGTTTTTCCCCAACAAGTTGTTGCATGCAGGTGAAATGTGACACACACCCTACAGTCTACACACCGCGCGCGCGCACACCCATACTCATGTACGTCATTCTGTTTGTGTCCATCTGGTTGTCTGTAAATACATTATGAGCATGATAAATATAACATTGAATTCATTGTAAACTTATTGTTTATACATGGTACAAATACATAAATAAAGGCAGAACAACAAAAGTTAACCCTTATTTCACGTGAATTTAAGGAAAATGCTTAATTAACACTCAGATTTATAAACACTAAAAATGTAATAAAACTGTCAACCTGCACGGTGAACTCTTTAAAGAAGAATAACATGTTTTAAACAAAGATTATAATTATCTATATCATTTAAGTTTATTTATCCCAATTCTATTTTTTATTATTATTATTATTATTTATTTGAATTCATATTATTGTACCATTATGTTGAGTCTGAAATATTTTGTATATTTAAATGTTTTGGTTTTTTTCAAATAAAGATTGAAGAAAAATAAATCTGGCTGTGCCTAAAGTACTGCAAATTAGCACACAAAAGGTGTCCATAGGAAGTTCAGAAAGTGTTATGGTGTAAAGAGACAGTTTTTTCTGTGTTGTTGTTTCACACGTTATTTCACAGTTTTTTTTCATTTGTTGCTTTAGCACAATCGTCTAATTAGATCATGACTGACAAGATACTGTGACATTTTCACTTCTGTTCCTCTTTTTTTTATTAACTGTAGCCCATATTTATTGTTGCGTTCACACATAATACAATATGAGTACAATTATCTTTAATTAATCCTGTCTTTATTTCACAATCATAATTCTCTATTCCAATGTGACAGACCAATACTTATCTCCGGCTTCCACTTCAATGTTATCTTATTTAGAGTCTTTCTGATCTTAAATGTTGGATGTTACAGAGCTCATTTATGGCCAGACATCCACTGACACAATCTTAACATTGGATTATTATCTCCACTATGTGCACATTTTACTGCAATGATGATGAAAACTGACATTTCAAGAAGCATTGGGATGTCGGTGGTTAAATTACTGTTAGGTGCAACTCATTTCCTGTTATTTGGGGCTCTGACATAAAAAATAGGGACGGATTCATCTCAGTCTAATTGCTTAATGTTACTCAACTCAAGTGGACTCAACTGTGGCCTCTCAAATTCACTTAATAATTTAGGTGCCATCATCCGGTGACAAAATACAAGGACCTACATATTTGACTTGCACATTTTCTTCCTCCTCTTTCCTTCTTTTGTGAAGCGACACCACTATCCACAAGCGATAAAAATAATATATGTTTTTCTGGCTTTAAAAAGAGAGTAGCTTGTAAACTTTCCTATATATAAATTAAAATATAGAATCATTAATTGAGGTTGTGTTCCCCTTTTAGGATGTTGTCTTAGGTGTTGCCTTTGGTTGATAGATAGATTCATTTGACAATAAGACAAATAAATACAAGACTAAAACTATCCTGGGACATGTTTAAAATTGTGAGGATAACAACTAAAAGCTTAAGTTGACAGATCTCCAGTCAGGATAGGTTAAAAACATACATAAATGTATGACTGGCTATTAACATTTGCAAAACCAGGGATATAAAGAGTATTTTAGTCAAGTAAAAGTAACAATAAATGGGGTAATACAGTATATATTTAACATTTAAAAACACATTAGGATCCACCTGAGGTGAAAGCTGGATTGTGGCAACAGTGGATATTTGGTATTATGACAGTGAGCATGTTAGATGACAGAGAGCAAAAAGAATTAGTGCAGTGTTTAATACAAAACAATTACATTCAGTATGATGAGCTTCAGTTGCTGTAGGTAGGAACATATAAAAGACACTAGGTGGCAGCATGAAACCATTATCAGTGAGTAAAGGAACATCTTAAATTACCTCTGGAAACATTTCCTTTCATGCGTGTCCCTCGGATTGACAAAACTAGTTCATTATTGATGACAAAAATAGAAATAGTCATGGCAAGTCTCATAATTACCGCTTAGTATCTCGTAATGTTGACATGGTTTTTTTCATTTATCAACTTTTTTTTCTTTCCCTTTGTATGGATGTGATGGGAAGTAGGAGTTATTGTAATGTTAAAGTCAAACAGCGGAGGGTGCATGCCGAGACTCAATAAAAAGCTCAATGTGGACAGAAGCAGCAGGGTGTCTTTATTTCTGTTGCTATAGCTTAACCAAGTCAGCATTCATGATACACAGAGACATACTGGGAAGCTACAGAAGCCTTCAACACTTACAGTACTAGTGACTGGAACAAACAACGATGAGGCAGAGGACTGAAACAAAGTCAAACAAACAGAAAAATACAAGATAAAAGATTTATGGCACTCATTTTTTGTTCATACTCAGAATAATATTGCTTTTAAAACACAACCTCTATCGATCATCATTGTTGTTTTATCACGTTATATTTTCACTGCATTTAAATATCAAATATATTCCTTTACTGATATATTTACGTTATTGCTAACATTAAACGTACCTAACATTAGTTATATTAGTTACTTTGATAATAGTTTTGTTCAAAAGTACAAATTTTACAGAAAATAACAGTCCAAGTTTGGAAGGATATACTGGGGACAGGTGGACGTCAGGACATGCACAAGGGTCTGATAGGAGGGCAAGGGAAGGGGGGCTTAAGCGGGGGTCTCCCATTGGATGAGAGGAGCTGGAGGAGCTGTCACTCACACAGCCAGTCACACATGCATTCTTCACTGGTATTTTAGACATCAGGTACAATCCTTTATTCATATTTAGTTCTTTTTAAAGCTAGACTACTCTACTCCGATCCATAAATAGGAGCTTTACATGCCAACAGAGACACTTTGCTGGGACAGCCATCAGCCAATCAGAGCGCTGATTCAGTTCCCTCCCAGTGTTAATACATAAAAATGGCAAAGAGGTTGACAGACAGGAAGAGTGAGCGCGCACGCGCACACACACACACACACACACACACACAAGCAAAGTCAAAAGTCCCATTAACTGAAAAAGCCCTGAAAGATTTTATATATATATATTTTTTAAATCTTAAATACAATATATGATATCTTAAGCCTGTGGATTATCTTGTTCCCATAAAACAATAACGTGCACACGACGAACGGAACTTTTGCGCAGTTATTATCTTGAGGGATCATTTACTTCACAAGTTATTATTTTTGTGCGCACACGAACAATGTGTTGCAAACCACCTAATAACTTATGAAAAACATTGTTCATGCAACATATGGATCTTCAAGATAATAACTTGTACACACAGTATTATGTGGAACTTGTAAGCAATTACTTAATGCACATAAGATATCATGTTTCAGGACTTACAGGGTTCAAAATCGGCCAAACTCAATTTATTTCTAGTTTTCTGTTTGCAGATTTGAATTCTGTTAAATAAAAGCTTTTACAATGTCACAATAGAAATAAACAAAACTGTCCAGTGTTCATGTGTAAAATATGTAACCTTTAGCCAATTGTTTCGGGTTAAAAATATATAATTGTATGTTGGTTTGTTCTGAAACCCAAATCTGAGCAGGATATTGTATACTGAGTTTATTATTAACTCAGTTGGTAATTTATGTCATTTTAATATGAGGTTTTCAACTTTAATTACATTTTAATAATTAATTCTCAGTGCCACACACGTGTAAGCTGAAACTCACATACACACAGTTTTTCCTAAGGACAAGAGTTATATAATGATGTATTTCTCTGACTGTCTTTTCATCTTTCCATCACATCTCCACCTGTCCTTCTGCCTCGTCCAATTGCCCTCCTCCTCCTCCTCCTCCTCCTCCTCCTCCTCCTCCTTCTCCTCCTCCTTCTCCTCCTCCTTCTCCTCCTTCTCCTCCTCCTCCTCCTCCTTGCCTCATCTCTGTACCTTTCCACCTCCATTTTCCATCCACCCATCCATCCAGTGTGTCCTGTTGGCTGGCAGGACAGAGGCTGAGCAAGCGCTCTGTCACATTATCCTGCTGCTGAGTGAATTACTCTGCCTCCATTAGACTAACGAGAAAGCAGGAGGACGGAGAGAGATGGGGGGAGGGGGCCGGGACGGAGCGCACAAGGCGGAGTGGTGAGGAAGGGGAAGAGTCATGCGAATGTGAGATGGATGAGGAAGGAGAAAAGTTAGATGAGGTGGAAGGAGAATGATACGAGTCGGGGTCGGGAGGAGGAAGGGAGAGTGAGGGGATGAAAAAAAAGAGAGTAGGAAAGGCAGGAGGGTGGGTGGAGGTTGATTGGAGATGAAGATGAAGCGGGAGGAAGACTGAGAGGCGGAAAGCAGGGCAACAGGGCGGTGGTGGAGGGAGAGGAACAAATGCAAGAGAAGAGGAGATGGAGGATGGGGAAGAAGAGGAGAGCGGTGGGCAGTTAGTAGAAAAATCAAATGAAGGATAGAAACAGGGAGAGGGGAGACATGAGGAGGGATAAAGAGTGAAACAACATGACAGAGAGATAAAGCAAAGAGGACTGTAATGAACAGCGAGGGAGAAACGTTAATGAAATACATCACAGCTGTACATGACACTGAGTGGATGACACACACACACACACCTAAGACAGCACACACACACTCACTCAAACACATGTAATTCAGTGCAATGGTTCAGTATAGTAATGGTTCCTGAACAAGGCTGTTTACAAGATTTTAGAAGGACTTAGGTCACATGACCTCAGTGACCTCTTAGCTACAGCCCTGCTCTCGCTTCTTACATATCACCAAAAAAGCCTTGGATTGAAAGACGCACACACAAACATGTACAGACCAACACATTATACTGTATATTTAAAGGGTTAACTTTAGCTAATGAATGTGAAGTTGTTAGAATTCAAGGTATCCCTTTATCCCTCATAAAGCAACTGATTCACTCTCACTGTAATGTGAGCATTTGTCAAAATGTAGTACTATATATACTAACTGGAATCATTTACTTAATGATCGTGTAACAAAGGAAATGGTATTACAGGTGGATATTTTTACATTAAAATGGGCGTATTCACTCTGCCATTTCCGAATGCTACCACCCATTTACACTAAGGTGATTAAAATGCTTCATATAGTGGCTTTAAAGTGAGACCAACTTTTAAATTTGTTTTTACATAATATTCCTGATACAAATTAAAAGCTGAATTTATAAGCAGTAAAACACACCCTTTCCCAATTCCACACTCTCAGCAGATTTAAGAGTCAAAATTCATTAGCAACTATTTTAATAATCTATAAATCGCCTAAATCAGCGATTCTCAAATGAGGGAACTAGTACCCCTAGGGGTACTTTGGAGTACTGCAGGGAGATATAAAAAAATGTTAATTAAAAAAACATCAGTCATGCATAATTCCTAAAATAATTATACTATAATAAATTCAATAAAAAAATGTAAATGTTCGTTCGATAAACCACGTGTTCAAAATTCTTATTTTCAATGCAATCGTCAACTGTCGCAACAAATGCAATCACGATTACATTTGTTCAGTTACGTTTTGCGCGGGTTAGGGCTACTTCAAAGGGATAAAATATTGAAAAACTTTGAGAACCACTGGTCTAAGTCACTTCCTTATACCATAAAGAAATTACTATTTTTATTATTATTATTATTATTATTATTATTATTATTATTATTATTACAAGTCATCCCTTCATATTTGATTACATTTTGACCGTTTTATTCTTTTTCTTTTTTTACTTTATCAGTAGACATTTTCCGTTCCTGTCTATCTACACACTGATAAGCAAATAAGACAGTGACAGGTAAGGTACTAAACTGCTGACAGAGGGCCATAAACATTAACATGATTTGTTTCTGTTCATGTTTCGACAACAAGCTGATTTAAAAGTGAACTTTTGAAATGTAAAATAGGCACCAATCAGTTGGGCTAAGTGTCATGCACGGCTCCGTGGAGACTTTACACACAAAACCACTTGGATGTAACCCATTTTATGGCTTTACCACATGACAAACACACAAGACAGAGTGAAGAAGAACACGACAGGTAATGGGAATAGTGGTCATAATAGTGGTAACAAGAACAAGACAGAAAGGCCTCGACAGAAATAAACAGTGTTGTTGAGTCCAAAAAAACAAAAACAAAAACCCTGATATGTTGGAAAGAAGGAATCCTCCGAAAACAAAAGATGAGCTGATGAGATCAACACAAAGACAAGTGAGTCAACAGTAAACCAGCAGTGGTGCAGTGTCATGGGCCTGTTGATATTTGAGTTAAACTGCAGGCTTTCAAGCCACAAACACACACACACACATGCACGCACGCACGCACACACACACACACCCGAGGTAATGACACATCTTTGACATTTCTAATATTCCTCCATATTGATGACAACTTCCCTCCATAGCCCTTAATTCCCACAGAGACACACAGAAATAAACAAAAAAATATCGCATAAATAAATAGTATAAATAATACAAATAAAGATAAAACAGTGCCTGTGTGATTTGTGTGTGGAGTGAAACAGAAAAATAAATGTTTTAATGAAGTTAGACTTCACTGAGGGGCTATGGAGGAAAATGGCCACAGCTTGTTCTCTCTGCCTCCCCCCTCCCCGTCATTCTCTCATCTCTCCGCTGAGGCTCTTAGAGGTCAGTGCAGCGCTCCTGCTTGCTGTAGTGGTCAAACTGGCTCTTCCAGTGCATCATGTAGGAGGACCAGCGGTGGAACTCAACCTTCCACTGACGCTCCGCCTCGTCTATGTTGTCTGAGAGAAGAGACACGGAGGAAATAGTGGTTAGCAGTTGAGCTTGTATTGATGTTGTTGCAGGGCTTTACACTAAGTCTATGTCATTTGTGTTTTATTTGGCCTTAGGGTGCTTCTACTTTACTGTTCTTTCGTTTGGCGTTAAAGGGAAACGTTGCCGATTTTCAACCCGGCTTTGAGTCGTTTCAATGTGGATGGTTTGTGCAAAACAAAAAAATAGATAAAAGGCTTTTAATGTGAAGGATCTGTAGCAGATGTTGAGGTTCTTTGAGCTTGACACTGTCAACTGTCTATGGAAATGTAATTGATACTGTATTTACCAAAATAAAATGTTCTGCTCAGTACATATTTAAAACACATCTTCATACCTAAATTTGTGATTTTTGTGTTTATTTATTTCCCAGCTATGGCGGCCTTTATTTGACACTTTGCTTATATTAGAATACCAGCTTTTATTTGAACATTTACGATAAGAGCCTCTTAGTGACACCTTCAGGCCTATATTTTCTTAATTTCTGGTATGACTGTGCCATAACTGGGAGCACAATGACTAGTGTGTTGAGTACAAGCAGTGTTTAGAAGCTGCGTACCGGTGATGTTGAGGAGGCGTGGCAGGAAGCGGTTCCAGAAAGCGCACATCTGGTTCCTCAGACCTTTGTGGACCTTCAGTGGTTCAGTGTTGAGTCCGACGTGTTTCTGCTCGCTGACGGTGAACAGAGGCCAGCGCTTCTTGCTGTCCACCAGCCCGTCGTGGTTCACATTGGGATTTCTGGCAGCGAGGAGGACGAGGGTGAAGGGTGAAGGAAACAAGGAGGGATGTTACAAATAAAAATAGATACAATGGATAAAGAATTATCTGGACACTCAATTGCCAGTTACTCAGCTACACAGCCACTTATTGTGTAATTTAGCACGGCATGGCACGTAGCCATACTGTTCAATAGAACATTTGTCTGTGTGCACATTACCTTGACATTACAGCAGGAACCGACTGCACCGGCTGTTCATGAGTTAAAACTTAGACTACTTCTAATGTAAGTGTTTACTAAGTGGAACATTGTCATTTTTGGAAGTCGTGCTAGCTTGTGACGTTAGCATGATTGCTATTGATTAAACAGTGCTAAAGATGTTTGCTAGCAATACATTTACACAATTAAGATTCACTAAGTTTTAGTGGTGCAACCTGATTAAGTACACCCGTACTAGTACTAGTTTGGATCTAGCTAGTACTAATAACTTAGAAATTAGGAAGGACTCAAGCTTAGTCATTTATTAAGTTATGTAAGTGTAAAATGTTACCCTAAACATGAACTACATGAGGTGTTATTACTATTTTGTAATCTTGTGTAAAAGTAAGAGATGTTATCAGTGCACTGAAAGAATTAGTGGTAATTCTGTGTTTCTATCTTCTAGTTATACTCGCATTACAATCTTAGTTGGTGAAAAAGGTTACAAGCAAATATGTGAGATATGTTCCACATTCTGATTCAAATACATTGTAAATAGCAGCCTGTAATAACATAATGATGTTTGCTTTTTGTGACATTACAGTAACATGAAAGTGACGACACATTACGCATGTCAAGCATACATTTCTCTGCAGTTTAGATATGTACTTCATACTGACGAGAACTACACTAATAAATATATTTCAGCATGTTTCAGAAACACTGTGACAAACAACATCAGCTTAGAAAATGGCCAGTCTAACAGTGTCATATGCCATGTCTTGTAAGTTATAAAAACACTTCTGGAACCGTTTCTGAGCTCGACTGGAAGGAAATCAGTTCAGTAGATGGCTGTTTTATCAAAAGCCTGCCATCAGCATTCTGCTGTTACTGCAGCAGGGCCATTACTCACTTGCTCAGACAGAAGAAAAAAAAAAAAAGACACGACCACCGTCCAGACATAATTCAATTAGACACATAAATTATTCTCAAGTTGCGAAGAGACAGAGAAATATTAATAATTTATTTTAGAAATGTCAGGGCGGAATTAACATTTTGAAATGGACAAAACACTTTGGAAAAACTGGTGGTTGAGGCTGAGGGGAATGTCATTAGTTTTGCCAATATTTGGTCATACATTTTAATACAATAAAATATTGGACAAATTCTAGTTTTGACCTGATGATGGCGCTAGATTAAAAGTCAGAGCATTACCAAAGTCAGTGGGATTCATCCTCTGGGGACCATGAATGTATGTACCACATTTTGGAATCCAGCCAGTAGATATTTCACTGAATAAGTGACAACTTTCACCTGCTGGTGGAGCTAGAGGAAAAGTGAGGGGGATTACCAAAATAATTAGAATTCATTGTCTGGACACTATGGACATCTGTGGCAAATTTCATGGAAATCCCTCCAATTATTTTTGAGATATTTCAGTCTGGACCAAAGTGGTTCATCAACTGACCCGCATCTACTCTATAGCTAAGCAACCTAATCAAGATCGACTGGTCTGTCCTCCCTGGTGTACTATTCTCTCTCTGCTGCCCATTATAGTTAATAAGTACATATTCAAGTTCTCCAGTCTGTGAAGCCTCACCCAGTTCGTGCAAAGTTGGCCCAGTATTTCATCATGCGTTGGCTCAGTTTCTCCTCCTCTAGGGTGTAGTTAAGTCTCTTTTCCAGTGGCAGGCCGAAGACAAACTCGATCTCGTAGCCGTGGATCACACCCATCCACTCCGGCCATGCCAGGTTGGACGCTCGGTGGTCGAACAGGTAGAGGTAGAGCCCTCCTTGAGCAGCAGGAGAATAAGCGTGGTTATTTTGCATCTACAGCTTCTGCAGATGCTGGTAAAATGTTTTGTTCGGTGGATCTTTTTCAAACCACAGTTGGGGATTGTTGTAGAAAGACTATCAAAGACCGTTTTGATGAATTCTGTTTCTGTGGAGTTTGAATGAAGTGTGTTTTACAATGATCAGCGAGGTAAAATGACTGTTTCTGTCAATGAAGTGTGGTGGCTTTCATGAGAACATATAATGGCTGTTTCTGATCACATTGGGGAACTAAGGGTTTATTTCAACCAAACCAGAGTTGGAGTTGACTCGAGTGAATGAGTGAGTGCTGAAGTTACGCCATTGGTTGGTTGAGTGTTGGAAATTCTCCATTGGTCGTTACTCTTTAAAAATGAATAAAATGTTTTTGCTTTGTAACGCTACATCCTTAGAAAATGAAACATTCTGGGATCAATCGTCTGATCCACTTTGTTAATACATATGCGGTTTTTGTCTGAGCAACGCGTTTGTTACTCTACCCGCATAGATGATATGTATTATTTCTTTCATTATTTCAATATAGTGGTACATTATTTTGAGAATATAAAAAAAAACAGGGAAATGAGAATATTTTAGAGCCAAGATTGCCCTAAAGGTTCCCCATTAAATAACAATGAGCTATTAGGGCAATCTGAGCAGTCAAACAAACAGACAGGAACCATAGTTCAAAAATATTATTTAAGCCACTCATATAGAAGAGTGACGGAAATGCTTACACTGCAGTGTAGCCTGCAGGCACGCACACATATATAGGTAAGTAAATGAGCATAGTAGGTTGAACCAGAGGTAGTTCTGACAAATGTTCCGCACATACGACAGACAGTTGTAAAGGTGAAATAGTTAACGTTAACATCGATCTTTGTTTCAACCTCTAAATCAATGCTTTATATGATATGGTTCAACCTGTGGACTTAAACAAAGTCTCTTTTATGGTTTGTGTGGTGTCGGAGTTATTATAGATCTCAGACATGAAGCAGGGGAGTCAAATGTTGTAGGTCTCAGATCGACTACAGTCTGTGATACACAAGCCCAGCTGATGCATCAGAACCACACTACTGGTGACAACTGTGTGAAATGGAGCACACAAACACACTCACATCTTACCTTGTGAGTTTCCTCCACTGTTTATCACTCCTCCCATGTTAGCCTTGAGGGCGTTGTGCTGGGCGTAGGAGCGAGCAAAGTGGGCCAGCGGGCAGATGACGTTATGGTCGCCCACCATGTCATCCATGGCGTCGCGGTTCTTTAATCCGTTATTCTCATCCATCCAGTCGGTGTACTGCAGCACCACCGCCTCCCGGCCAATATCATTAGCATGTGGTACAATCAGCTTCACACCTGGCACAGGGAAGTTTAACATTTTTAGGTGCATTCTTTATTGTTTAGGAAGTATAACTGCAGCTGTGATGTGGTGAAGTAAAATCATGGTTGTAATTGTTTTGGTTGAAATTGATAGTGTTGATTTCTACAATTCTCTCTGATAAGTCACGTTAACAGAATGATTATGGAGAACTGTCAAAGTCTGTTCATAGAAAAGGTTTAGAGAATAATTTTTGCAGTATTGTTTGTGCTATTTTTTCCAGCTGAGTGAGCTTCACCTTCCAAGAAGTCCTCTCTGGAGATGAGGCTGTCGTTGTCCTTGCTGAAGCCCGGAGCTCCGTACAGCAGGAAGTAGGAGCCCTCGTCCTGGTTGACCCCGAGCAGGATCTGTGTATCTTTAATGTTGCCTGAGCTGAGCATGGCCTCGGGAGTGTCAGGCAGAACCTCGCCATCAACAACAGGAACAAATGAAAACCGGAAGAGGGCTGGCCATGGCAGCACCTGCTCAGAACAGGATGACAAACGTAGCACTGAGTTGATCTGAGTGGCTATGGAATGACATGCGAGCAAATGTCATATGACTGATCTAGTGAAATAAACCCCAAAAGCCTCGCACTACAATCCTCTTATGTCTTACACTATGCTGTGTAGTCTGGCAGACTGGAATGTTCCATGGATCTTAAATCATGTCATAATATACAGCGCTTGCAGGCTCGGAGTGGCAATCTGGCAATTCTGGCAAATGCCAGATGGGCTGGGTGCAAGGCCACAACCAGCAATGGTTGGGGGAAAATATTGTAGGAAAGAAAATTGACCTGTCGGTTGAAGCCCACTTGATGTTGGAACAGCCCATCTGTTAAATGGTTACACAGTCCCAAAACTGTCAATATGCTACACATATATTTGCAGGTGCAGTGGTACCGACCATCGGCACCTCCCCCCACCATTTAAAGGGTTAGGGTCAAGTGGGAAATAATCAAATGAGATCAAGAGAGAAAGAGAAAAGTCAAGTCAAAGGTTTAGAGAGACAAAGAAAAGAAATCTGGCTGCAAAATGTTTTTAGATAACACATTTATGCATTTATGCTAGAGCCACACAGAATCCTGCTAGTTGCAGCAGTGACAACATTAACAGTCTGCCAGCACTAAATGAAGAGGAGAGGGACAGAGTCTGGACAGATGAGCAGCCCGCTGATTTGGGCGGAGAACAGGGTCAAGAAGAGGTGATACATAAGTGACAGCATTAAAGAAGCTAGTCAGGGGAGAGTCATACTGAGGAGCTTGCTTAAACGTACTTGTCTGTTATTTGTGGTTGAGAGCAGTGCTTTTGTTAATGTAATTGAGTGTACCTGTGCTTTAAATCCCGTGTTTTTGAGATACAAGTGAATTTATCTCTAGTTATTGTGATGATGGGGGATGGAGCAAAAATTACAAGGGCTTGATTTTTTTCCCATTCTGACCCTACACCGCTGCATGAAAAACTGAAGTGCTTTGGACTTCAAAAATATGCAAAGTGAAACAGCTCACAAATACGTTTTTTCTTTTTTTAACAAACATCACTCAAACAGGAAACAATTGTGCATTTGTTGGGGACTATTTCCAACGGCGGATTAATCCACATTTGGTACAGTAGTTTATTTTGACTCAATGTGTGTTGCTGCCTGTGTATCAAGGCCTAAAAGATGAAGATGAACTTCATTGACTAAGTCTGCGTTACCTGCCACTCCTGGTCGATGAGTTCCTGTGGAGTTTTACTGCGCAGACAGTCCACCAGCTCTGTGTCATTGCCTCCATTGCAGCCAACCTCTTTGCCCAGCAGTGTGGCCCGTCTGCGGGCCTCAGCAGGGCTGACCGAGGCCCAAGGACAGTTGGGGACCCCGCTCTGGAGGATGGCCCTGGTGAAGGTAGGTCTGCTGTCTGGAGACAAAAGGTGGAATCCTACTGAAGCACCACCGGCACTCTCGCCAAAGATAGTCACCTTTTTGGTAAAAAGAGAGCAGGATCAAAATGAGCTGGCATTTGATTCTTTGTGTAAAAATAATAGGATATAGACAACTTAGACAGAAATAAACTAACCTGTTTGGGGTTTCCACCAAATACATGGATGTTATCTTGTACCCACTGCAGTGCCATCCTCTGGTCCAGCAGACCCACGTTGCCAGGAGCCTCAGAGGAGCCAGGCAGAGCGAGGAAGCCGAAGGCACCGATACGATAGTTCATGGAAACCACAATGACCGTCTCACTGTGAGCTAGGTACCGGCCATCATACACATCCAGAGAAGAAGAACCACTGTAGAACCCTGGAAATGTTAAATATCACAGTATAGTATCAATCCATTATATCACAATCTCCCACAAACAGACAGAAGCTTTGCTGTCGAAAAAATAAACGTCCACTGAGATTATAATTCAAGTTTTTGAAGGATACAATTTGAGATGTTTAGTGTCTAGAAGAGTCCAATATCCTAAAATCTATAAGGAAAGAGTTGAAAAGATATCAGAATAAGAGATACAGTCATAGACTGGGTTGCATTATCTCATTTTTATGTATTCTGTACTAGTTACAAGATCAACGGCCAAGATGCAAGATAAACAGCATAAGCAAGCGTGTCATCTGCATAAAATTAAACATTGTGCTTTGTAACCCCTCTTACCATTTATTTTATATGCACCTCACTGCTAATTGCCCTGTCCAATGACTTGTTTGCAATGACAAATATTAGTGGCTAGAGAGGGCCACTGTTGCCTCTCGACAAATGCGGAACTTTTGTAAATGCTGTGATATGATTTTGGGTCAAGCATTCTAAACAGGTAATGTGACTCCACTCAATCCAATGCATTCTCTGCATGGAGTGAAATGACTTACAAAGAGTTGATGAGTGAACACATATTGAACATATGCCTAATACTGACATAATTGGCAATATTTTAAGCTCTCTGCTGGAGTACAAGGCACAACCTGGTGCACTGCTGACCCAATGTCTTCACTGGAAGAATGAGTCATGTCTAACAGATTTATGTCGTGACCAAGTACCTCCGCCGTAGATCCACACCATGACGGTGAGATTGTGTGGTCTGGGTGAGGAGGGCACCCAGATATTGAGGTACAGGCAGTCCTCGCTCATCTCTCTGTTGGGGTTCCACATCTCACTGCCTTGGAAGCCGGGGAACGACGTGTCCACAAACTGGTAGCAGGCGTTGGGGTAGGCGTTGGCCTCATACACCCCTGTCCACGGACGCTTTGGCTCAGCACGACGGAAACGCCGCTTCCCTACCGGCGGCTCACCGAAGGGGATGCCCAGGAAAGAGGTGACGTAGCTTCGGTCTGGCACCGGCATGCGAATGCCACGGACTCGACCAGTACGTGTCTGAACAACGAGGTCTGCCTCGCTCTGAGAGCAGCAGATGGGGATGAGGAGACACAGGAGGAGGATTGGGGAAAGGAGAAGCACGGAGGTCTGCATGATGGAAGCAAAGACAATCTGTGCGGCTGGAGCTGTGGTTGTGATTCCCTCTCCAGTCAGGGAGGGCAGGGTCTGCTCTGCTTCCCCTCAGCTCTACAGACAGACACAGACAGACAGACAGACAGACAGACAGACAGAGAGAGAGAGGGAGAGTAATGTGATTATGATAAAGGAGAGTGATAGAGAACAGAGGGAGGGAGAAATCAGATGAGGAAAATGATGATAGGACAGAGGAAGTAGGAAGTGTCATCAAGGAAGATTCAAAGATTTGTTCAGACAGAGAACTCCAATCCAAATAATAATTTGTATTATATGTAATATCAGTCACACATCTCTTAAACCCTACAATGGAATCACATATTCTTCTTTTAGATTTGAACCAATCTTGAAACTTTGTCATTCAAAAATGTTCTCCCTCAAAAGCATTTGATAGTGGAGGTGGTGAACACTGGCGTTGACTGATAGGACCCTGCCTAAAAGGGCTGTTTGTCATAACTTCAAAAATCTTTTTTTCTGACCTTGCAACTTTATTTTTCAGGTCAGGTGGGACATCTCCACTATATAAACACTTTAGGAAACCCTGGTCACATATCTTGAAACCAATTGTGGTCTTAAAAGTTCCATACTTAGGCCTAGGTCAAGTGATGAAGACTGAGTCCAACTGCTCCCAAAAACAAAGTTCTGATTATTTTGTCACACAACTATTTGAATAATTTTAATTCAGGACAGAAAGTTTAACACTCAAACATATAATAGCTTTTTGTCAGATTCTTACTGTAAGTCAAATCTGACCAATTTAGCCAATAATTTAAAAAGATATCTATCAATATTTATACTAATATAATAATATATATGCATTTTGGTCAAGATTAAATGAAATGTCCCTTTGATTTTGAAAAGAAGAACAAAGCACTATTCAAGATTCTTTTTTTCACAATGGCCGCAAATCTCTTAGGGTGTGTCAGGCAAATAATTTTGGAGCATAAGATGCAGTGGGAAATGAAAGCTCAGACTTGTGTCACTAAGATAGATCAGATGTGAAAAAAGGTGTAAAGTGTCCAATATACAATGTGGAAAATGTATGCAAAATCAAAATCAAATAAAACGATCAAACAGTAATGATGTTTATCGAATGAGGTATTTCTGCATTACATCAGACAATTCTTAACACATTGTATATTGTGTTTGGTGGTTTTAAATCATAATTAGAACAAGAAAATGTATTGTAAAATGATAACATAATATCATTAAATCACTTCTAAAATGAATATCTAAAGGCTGGAATGAACAGTATTGTTCATGGCTTGGATTTAGGGAGCTAGTTAAACACATGTGAGGGCTGTCTACACACCCTGATGCAGGTTATCAGTGAATGTAGTTGTGTAGGCGGGCTGTGGCTTCCCAGAAAAGACTTATTAAATATTCATCACAACACCAAGACAGTGTACTGCTGCTCTACCACATAGATGATTGTCAGTGTTACAGTAGAATCAAACTGCTTCTGTTTAGGTTCGGTAGTCTCTTCAGGATACAGTGTTCTGTCACATCCCAAAACATGACATGGATCCATCTAAACATACACGTGAACCAGTGTATAGCGTTCTAGACCTGAATGGGCTTCTCATTGTCACAAAACACGGACTACAAAACCACAAAACCACTCCAACCATCAATAATGAGCCAAAAACCCTTATTGTTGTATGTGAATGCTGTTTGCTCGGTGGAATGGAGTGCCTTGGAGTAATCGAGAAGACGAGTGTTGAGATGAATTATCTATGTTGCTCTCTTCACACTGAACTGCTCACATACCCCAACTGATCCGATTACTTGATATTGTGATGTAATTTTCATGTCCATTACAGGGTGTATTTCAAAACAATTTCTCTGCTATACTGTTACACCACTAGTACAAATACTTTTTTCTCACCCTCATCTATCTTATATCAATTGAGAATGAAGAATAGCTGCAGACCTTTGGTGGGAGAAAAATAGATTCACAGAAGAATTATGATTCATATCTTCTACTGTTCCGAATCGATCCACTGATTCCAAAAATCGTTTCTCATTCGTTATTTATAACATTATGGTTTCTCCTCAAAATGAACCAAACAGTTCGATATCTTAAAAAAAGTTATTTTTCATGCGTTATCCTATGAATGTCCACCAATACGATTAAAACAGTGCGCATGGCTAGTGCAGAATCTGTTTAGACAACAAAACTACTTTGTTAGGTTTAGGAAAATATCGTGGTTTGAGAAAGTACGCAAGTTACGTAACAAAAGTAAGAATAAGTCAACGGGACACGAACAGTGGAACGCAGACTTCGTCGCTCTTTCTGCTTACGTCACCTTACTTCCTTAGGGGAAGCCTTGTACATCCTGGCTGATGTTTACGTAGTTTATCTACAAATTATATTGCATTACCTTTCGTAGGTACAAGTACGAACAGTGTAGAAGAGCAGCTTGTGTTGCGACGGCACAGCGCTGCTCTCGGACAGCGTATGGACACACACACTAGAGTTCATGTTGAAATGAATGCGAGTGTTAACACATATTTTGGATTGAATTACTTTCCAGGTGAAGGTTGACCATTTGTCTCAGTATTTGCTGGAAGTACAGCCCCATTTGTTCTCTGGACAATTGTCGAACTACTTTGTGTCGACATTTGGAGGAACACCCATATGTAGTAATGAAACCCTACTGTAATTGCGGAAATCTCTATTACCAAGTTTCCACTGTGAAGGAGGGAAAGTTATTTTCTTTCAGCATGCAGACGTGTTAAAAGCCCCCCAGTACTCAACAACAAAGACTGAGACAGGTGTGTGGTCATGAGGGGACTATAAAAAGACATCAGAGTAAAACCCTGGTATATGCCACATCGCTTGATGGATTAATGTGGCCCTTACCAGATATGCATCTCCTTATAGTACATTTAATAACAGTAATAGACTGTATGGAAATGATTGTTGCCGGGTTAAGGGATTAAAATTTTTGTCACCATCTTTTTTTTTTCTATTTGTATTATATTAGGCAGAGGAACATGTTGAAACAGTGACTCTCATTGTGTGTGTCTTAAATATAATGTAGAAAAATTAAGTTTAATATGCAAAAAAGGCACGTTCCTAGCAACTCTTTTCCCTAATGTTTAAATGGAAGTTTAAAATTTGAGTAGTAGACTAGTCTAAAAGTGAATAAACACTCTGAATACAGTCTATATTGAGCACAATGTAAGCTATGAGGTTGAATATTGTCAGAAAGAATATTGCGAATATTATACGAACCATTTTAAAATCGGCTAAAATAGTAGCTGACGGACATTTGACTCGGAAGACATGACATTTTATTGCAAATATTTTAATTAAATGTGTACATAAATAAAATAATAATAATAATAATAAGTTTAATAGAGTAGTACTTCTGTTGCTAGTGAGGGTGGCAACGTTTAACTGACTAGTTGACAGATCGCGCACATCCCTAGTGCAAAACGGACAGAGTTCAGAAAAAACTTATACCAAAAAGAAAACATTGTTTTTTTATCCTGTAATAAATAAATAAGGATGTTCAGTTTACAATGATAGTTCAAAGGACAAATCCCTGTACTGTAGATGTTGTTGAGCACAGGAGGAAACTGCAGCACTCGGCTGTCCTTGCACCTAATAAAAAGTAATTAAAGAAACAGCCGTGGGCTCCAGTTACCTCCTGGGCTCAACTATGACTACTGACATCTATGCTGTTGAGTATTATGCTTTCAACTAATCCTAACAGCGGGTTCTATATGCCCCCGTTAATTACTCAAGAGGATACAATTGATCTGCACTGACATTTCTACAAATAGCCATATTGTCTGAACCATTATAAAGACTTTACACTTGAAACATATTTAACATCAAAGACGTGACTTAGACTTGGCATTTGTGACTAAAGTATATCCCCGGTTTAAGAAAATAGTTGGGGATACTGCTGCGGTTATTGTCTGTGGTCTGGAATGGATGCAGTTTACTGGGTCTTACCCCCCAAAACTCTATGGGGTCAAAGTCAATAATCTTTGAGCTGTGAAAACAAAAATATATAATATGGCCTTCAGTTAACTCTATGTATGTTAAGAATGGCCACACCGTGAATGGAATGGAGTGAATATAACAGCTGGATAATGTTTGCTGTGGACGTTCAGTAATGTTAATATTGTGAGACATTTGTTTAGATAAGACAATATGATGAAGTGGCCAGACCTGATTTTTTCTTCTTTTGTGTAACTCAGCAAAGAGGGGAAAAAGTATCAATCTCCTTTTTACTCGCACTGGCCATGTTGGAAAACATGTTGGAAGTCCATTGATAATATCACCACCCAGTTTGTTTGAATGTATGTGTGGCGGACAGAGAAAGGTGACATCACCAAAATAGATTCTCTATACAGTTGAGAGGAGAGCGTGTTCAGAAATAGTATCGATACACACACATACACACACACACACAGCTGCCCCCTATCCCTTACAGCGCCTCCAAGCTAATCCTGTCACTATGACAACCATACGTTGCAAAAC
This sequence comes from Cottoperca gobio, assembly GCF_900634415.1. Taxonomy (NCBI): domain Eukaryota; kingdom Metazoa; phylum Chordata; class Actinopteri; order Perciformes; family Bovichtidae; genus Cottoperca; species Cottoperca gobio. Next base: position 6,932,439 of record NC_041372.1, on the reverse strand, counting down.
ATAAACAAGAGCCTCCAACCTGACAGGTGGGAGACAACTGTCTCCAGGCATTGTTGCGCATTTATAAGCAAACACAAAACCACACTGTGTTTGTGAGAGTTCATTGCAGAAAGATGGTGTACGTTCGACAAATTCAAACCCGGACCCAGATGAAGTGTTGATGATAGCTAATGTAGTCCATCAAATGTATCGCTAACCCTGAGCCAGGACCTTACACACATGAAATAATATCATGAATCATACATGTACCAAGGAATAGTGTTGGTGAATCCAAACCAAATCAACTCCTGTGTACTTTTTTGTAAAATTACTACTTTTGTCAATGGAGTCTGGTGGCTTTAATGAGAGCATAAAAAACACCATCAGTTTCCCATCTGTTAATTATTTTTGTACCTCTGTAATAACCCAGATGTTGACACGCATGCACGCACGCACGCACTCCGGTACTGGTAAACAAGCCAACGAATATTGCAGCACTATCAACTTCCAGCTAACTTTGGTTGGGCCAAGACAATAACTCAGTCCATCAGTTTCATTTCAAAAGTCCTGTGCCAGTACAGCTCTGTAGTTAAAAATGGCCCAGGACTAACATCGCAGCAGAGATGCTGCTCTACACTAACATTAACACTGGAGAGTGCGCCACTTTTCAGTCCAGTAAATAGAGCACCCTTTCTATTTATTCAATTGAGATTCAGTTTTGAATCACCAAAAATCGTAATTAAATCTGTATGGATTTATACACAACTGTAAAAGTATTCAGATTATTCTTCTGGCGTGTGGCGGAAATGTGTTTTCTTGTAAGTCTATGTGGGCAACGAACAAACAACTATTACTACAACCACTAAACTAAGCTGTATCTAAAATCAACACCACTTTCTTCCCACACATACTTTGGCCCATTAAGCTGTAAATCCACACTGTGATATAAACACTGGTCGAGGAGACACGTCTCCTGTAGCACTGGACAAACTTAAAGGTCTGGGAATGTGGACTCAGATGCCCCTTTCCACTGGCTCAGTATAGCACAATTCAGCATTGGGCAACATGGGGGGGCTGTCGTCGTGTGCATTTCACTACAGGGGGAAAGCAGCAGTGTTACGGGCCTGCATTGGACCACAACTGTAACATTTGTGATTTGAGTTTTGTTTCAATCCCATGTTCCTGTTCTATGTTCATCTAGACAGCGTCCACATTTTACTCATGCGTTCTCCTTTGCCTTATGTTCATATAACGGCTGCTGTTTTACATTAAAAGCTTTTCACTGCAAAATCACTAGAAGGCTTTTATCGCATTATCTACACCTCATTATAACACCTCAAACATTAGTTTCCTGTCAGAAACGAGCCCCACTGCACCGCTGTATAACAGGAGGAGTGAAAGCTAATGGGACTGGCCATTGATGCCAGCCTCTGACACACCCACTGATAATATTTAATAATGCATTATATTATATATCAGACTACATAGGTCATTCTACCAACAGCAGTATATAATTGTTAATCTTCTCTTTTCCTGTAGCCTACATTTTATTAAAATGTTTTGTTATTGACTTATTAATTAATATTATACATTTATTTTATAACTTATTTTTAAATAATTAATTTCTACTTAGATTATTTTATACCAGTATTTTTACTGTCATTTTTACTTAATATGCATTATTACTATTGCTATCTCTCTATATCTTTATATATATAAAAGTATTACTATTAACCAAATTACATTCACATGCCTGCAAAGCAGAACAGAAATTCATAAACGGAACTGCTGATGCCTGTATGCTCTGAAAGTTTCAATTATCAAAACCGTGAAAAAAGACTCAACTTCATCAGCTTTTGTTGGCTGACAAGGCAAAAACAGTTTTTACGTGTGGCTCCAACCTGAACTGCATAACTGTGCTGACACTGAAGTTAAGCTTAAAACAATTCCTTTGATATGTTAAACTTTTAATTTTCTAAATATGATGATAACAATCTTTATTTATAGAGCATGTGTGCTTCAAACAAGGCAGCAAAGCAACACAGCATAATAAGATTTAATGATAAAACAAAACCAATAATCTAAGTATTGTAAAACTACACAGAATAAAAATAGAAATAAATTTCAATTCAAAACTCAAGTAAAATCAGGATAAGCTCTGATAAAAGTGTTTTTAAGTAGAGAATACATTTCTTGTCTGTTTTGTCTTTCTTTACAGAATTGCTGTGGATGTTCACATGCCAAATTTCAGGCTTCATTAATTAGCCTGGATCCATGTGAAACTCAAGAGAGAACCTCATGTAAGAGAAAGGGAAGGGGGAGGGAATGTAGGACTGGAAGAAGGAAAGATGTTTTTTATGGAAGAGTGTGTGTGTGTGTGTGTGTGTGTATGCATCGCAATTATTTATAGCAGTGACAGCTGCGTGGCGGGACAACAGTGAGGAAGTAAAAGAGAGGAGGGAGAGTGAGGCTGCTGGGAAGTAGAGAAGGATGCTGGAAAAGGAGATGAGATGAGAGGAGATGAGATGAGATGAGATGAGGATACAAGAGGAGAGGAGAGGAGAGGAGAGGAGACAAGAGGAGATGAGAGGAGAGGAGCTATGGACCTATATGTCTGAACTAAAGTTAAATTGAAAATGTAAATATGTAAAGTGTGCTATTCTATCATTTATAACAACTGTCTCCAAATTCCTATGGCTAATAATAATGAAAATGTTCAAATGTTCCAAGTGTTTTAACCCTCAATACTATAACGTATTTTCTAATGTTAACAACTGTGTTAACACCACCAGTCGATATTTTCAATTAACAATGGATCAATGACTGTAATGTAAACGATGTGGCTGGTAGTGATGAACCACCAGCTCTACAGTTCCTCTCAGCTCTACTTTGTGGCCTCTTTAAGTTAATTTATTATGGTTTCACAGCCTGCAAACTCTACTCTCATCAACCTTTTATCCAGCAGCATGTAACGGTTCAGAAACCTGGACCAAAACTGCGACCCAAACCGATCTAAACCGAACCGGGTTTGGCTAATCGTTACACCCCTAGCAGACAGACAGACAGACAGACAGACAGACAGACACACAGACAGACACACACACACACAGACAGACACACAGACAGACACACAGACACACAGACAGACACACACACAGACAGACACACAGACAGACACACAGACCGACAGACAGACAGATACACAGACAGACACACAGACACACAGACACACAGACAGACACACACACAGACAGACACACAGACAGACACACAGACACACAGACAGACACACACACAGACAGACACACAGACACACAGACAGACAGACAGACACACAGACAGACACACAGACAGACAGACACACAGACAGACACACAGACACACAGACAGACAGACACACAGACAGACACACAGACAGACATAAATGCTGATGTTGCTCTGTGTCTGCTGGATGTGTGACTAGGCAATTGCATTGTTTGTGCATCTGTACACAAACAGAACTGTTTGTGGTTTTAAGGGGAAAAACATGTTGGGACAATTTCTTGACGAACAAAAGTGTATTCATCCGCCCGGTCACCCACCACAATTACAAATTGTTATGTTTACATTTCTGTTTGAGTACAAAACTGGATTTTGAACAGAGCCAGGCTAGCTGTTCCCCCCCCGCTTCCAGTCTCTATGCTAAGCTAGGCTAACCACATTCTGACTCTGAACATACAACAGACAATCAAAAGTGTCCAGTGAGCATGACATGAACAAAGGCACTATATTTTACACACTAATTCAGACATTCAAATAAAATGTCAGACATTAAATATAGTGCTCTATATTGTAAATAGGGAGTGATTTTGGACACAGCTGAAGAAAGCGAATATTATAATATATTAATATATTTCCCAACATGTTGAACTCTTCATTTAAATGCACCAATGTACCAGCCCTACTTTAACTTGTGATAACTTCTGAAGGTGCCCCTGAGAAAAGAGGAGGGAAAAGATAAATACAAAAAAGACTTGTGGGGGGGAGAGGAAATAAGAGAGGAGGGCAGAGGGAGACACTGAGTGGAGGGGGATAGGGTGGGAGAAAGTGTGTCACTTCTCAAATTAGACTGAGGAATTTGTGTATGAAGTTCACAGGAGGATTGGTTTCACTGGGGGCGGGTGCAAGTCATGCGTCTCTCAGGATAAAACACTGGCCAGAGAAGTCAATATCAACTTTATATTTATCAATGAATAAAAAAAAAAGCCTTTGTTGGGGGAAATAGTTTAGTAAAAATGTGTTAGTTTATTGTAAAGCACAGATCAAATGTAGCTGCATTATAGAGGTCCACTGAAGAAATGCATGTGGTCAAATACTGTCTTGTCAATCATGTTCAGAATTATTTGGGTGTTTCGTCCAATAGTCTCCCAAATCTCTTGAAGAAGGCAAAACTCAAACTGGTTAAATACAGCAGAGCGAGTGAGAGTGACGCATCAGAAGGGGGTCGCAATCTTGTCAGCAAAAAAGTGGAGAAATATTTCATAGGCTTCTGAGATAAAGGACCAAGACAAGCAGATCAGGGGTTTTAAGAATATTGTTAATTGTACTAAAAACAACACAAGGTTTGTGACAATTAGTTAAAAATGATATTTGATGATGAATGATTTTCAGCTATCTGCACCAGCTGTCCTTTAAAATGTCAAAAGACACTTGCAACTATACAGTATACTATATATAGAAACAACATTCAAATCACATGGAAAAGATAAAACAGGCTCCAAAAACTCCAACGACAAAACGGGAGAGTTAAAAGGCTCAGGTGATCAGTGACGGCGGCACTCTTCAGTACAGAGACAGAGGAACGACTGGATGCAGGAGCACAGTTTGGGCTCCGTATACTTGGTTTGCCTAACAAAGCCAGAGTCCTTTTACTTAGTAACATGCAAAAACCATGAAATGTGATCTACGTTTATGGGTAAAATGAATAGGACTGTGTGGATTAAATAAACAGAAGAAAGGAGAAAAAATGAAAATAAAGTCCCAGTTTTATTATTGTAGTAATTTGTAATTAATTAATAATCAGGAATTTATGAAATTGAAAATATTGGGAAAGAGGTTGATTCTGGTCTTGGGGATGTAGGGGTTTGTAGTGAGCTATGACTGTTAGAAATGAAGTAACTAAACTGAGAATAAAACCTAAACTATGAATTCTGAGCATTGTTGCAAATCAATAAGAAGGATTGTTTTATGGCAGCGTCTCAGCACATTCAGGACTGTTGCATCAATATCACCAAGGACCTTGATTTGTCAGGTGTTTAGTTGGGCTGTCCTTCGACTAAAGAAATTCTTAAAATCGACAAAGACTCGTAATCGACTAATCGATTAGTTGATTTACTCTAATCGACAGTAAATCTGTAAAACTGAGTTTCTTGCACCACTTTAAATCTTGTGTTTACCAGATATGTGCAAAATAAGTGTCTTGGAAATAAGTCGTTCGGTATGAAAAAAGCATGAAAGATGACTAATCGACTACAGAAAATAACCAATTAGTCGACTAATCGAATAAGAGGGGGAAACCCTCCTGATAAAAACATTCCTATTTTATCTATAAACTGTTTTTACGATGAACTTCAAGAAACTTTACTATATCACAATGTATCAATTTTATAATACATAATTATGCCTTGATAGAAGATTTAAAATGTTATTATTAAAACACATTTATGTGCTGTGATTATTTGAAATTTTTGCATGCCGTCCATAAATACAAAATAAGGCAATATATGTTGTGCTTGAGAGTCACACAAGCTCATTCTAAGTGATATGTGCAACAAAATAAAAGTCATCAGCTCTGTGACAGACAGACTGGCAGCAGAGGAATCACTGGAATTTTCCATTTTGCAGTTTGGCCATCTAATGTTACACACTACCCGCGATTACATGGCATACACACTCACACACACATGCACACAAACATGCAGTGATAGAAAGATACTGAGTCGGGCTTAGAATGGGATGAACTAGAATAGACCAGAGAGCAAAAAAAACAAACCCCGAAATGTCTGTAATCATCGAGGCTGTCTGAAACCTCATTCACCATTACCCAGATGATGAACACTACATAGTACTTCTATTCTGGGTTTTTTGAGAGCACTATAGTGCATATACAGTATGTTACACTGTTAGCTGTGGGGAACAATGTCAGAGACCGAAAGCTTCAAACCTGAACCGGACTGAAACTTTATGTCCATAAATGGTCCTGGATCCTGTTTTCATGTAGTTCCAGAGGATTAATCCTACGCTTCTGAATGTCAAGGGTTATTTTCAGGGTGCTTGACAATACCCTCATGTTTCCACGTGATCTGTTCAATTAGAATTTAGGGATATCCTGCATTTTCTTATGAGATAAATTATATATCTTATATTTGTCTCTCTACAACTAAGTGGCATCATGGCAGGTGATGTGTGATCATCTTCAGATCAGACTGTAACACACAATTTAATTTGTCCAATCCTGGTCTTCCTTTACCTTATACTATACAACTTATGTTGTATTGTTATTGTTATGACTGCTAACATATTAACTATAACCATTTTACAACTCCATAATATGTCCTGGCTGTGTGTTTGTCAGCTTGTGTTACAGTTGTTAGGGGTCCATAGGGGTAACAATTAATTTCATTAAATGTATGCAGATTTAAGGAAAAGCTGAAACTTAAATCCTATTAACTAAAGTTGGGGTTTATTGGTCATTTTGCACGGATTTTAATTCATTCCAATGGAATCTCCGCAATTATTGGATTGGCTTGCGAGGGTCAAGGAAATCGTAATATTTTACATTAAGTTCAACTTGATGATGAACTGCGTGTCTGTGCCATTGACTCCGAGTGGACAGAGAGCCGGCCTTTCCTCGACTCCTCTCTGAAATACCTCTAGCTCAATCATCTTTGATTAATTCAGCAGGCTCGTAAACGAAAACAATGACAGCTGAGCTAACTACTTCCCTTATTGATTAGGCAATTTATCAGTCTTGCCACTTACCATTGTACCGTAAACACACATCGGATGCTAACAGTGACCAAACATGTATCCTTCTAGTTAGAGGACGGTAGCAGTCAGCGGGATGTGTAAACCCAGATTCTCTCATTTACAGTATGTCGGTTCTGAAGTGACTTATTTAACAAATTCCATTTCAATAGAACAAAAGTGGAAGTAGGGGTGTAAGGAAATATCGATACAGTATCGCAGCGGGATATTATGTTTTGTGATACTGTATCGATTCTCAAAAACACTTTAATTAATACCTTACATGCAAATATTAACTCAGTCAATACTTCATTTCATTTGCAAAGACATGCACCCTCTCAGCGAATGTGCCCTGATGTTGGATGTAATAGGGATTGTGATAAATACAAATGCAGATCCCACTATTTTTAACTCAGATGTTATGCAAATGCCAGATTTGTGCCAATACACAACACTAAGTGGAAGTATTATTTTTTTTACAAGGCAGTGGGAGAAATGTATTTTTCAGCAAGACCACACAAACTTATTTTATTTTATTGTATTTATTATTATTATTATTATTATTATATAATAATTATTATTATTATAATAATAATAATAATAATAATAATAATAATAATTATTATTATTATTATTATTATTATTATTATTATGATGATGATGTGTCTGGCATTCTCAAGATTTTTCTTATTGTATACAAATTCCATGAAAAGAAAAATGGATTTGTGGGGGACTATTTTCAGTGGCAGATTAATCCACATTTGGTGCTCTAGTGAGTATTTGGGGCAGCAGGACGGACCGGTGTATGTGGGATTGAGTCAGAATAACTGTGAGTGTGTTCATGAAGGAACATGTCACCCGGTCCAACAGTGTGGCTCATTGATGTGTTTTTAATAGTTTCTGAACAACATGGAACTCTAAGGCACATGAGGGACATCAGGCTTTACACAATACTTGTTAGTAGATACATTAAATCGCTGGTTTGGGTTTGTGACACAGCCTTCTCACTGGTAATAACTAGTTTGATTATAATATACACAGTACCATGTATGAGTTCTAATCATTTTCCAAACCACAACGTGGTTTTAAATCTTCACAGAGAGTGCTGGTTGAAGGCAGAAATCTAACATCCTTTTTAAAGGGGAAGGCAAAATGTTAATGTGGAGAATCAGCTCTTACAGCTACAGTATAAAGAGTCTTTTTTCTGCCCACTCCAACATGAAACTGTTCACTGCTTTCTGTCCTGACACTTAACCCACCTACAGGCTGTGCAGGTTACAAGTCAAGTTGCACATTAAACACTGCCCCTGCAGTAGCACTGTGTGGTTTGGAAACTACAAAATGCTAGAAGTTTTTCCATGGTATCATCTGATGTCTGCAAGTTTTAACAGTGAGCTAAATATCGATTAGATAACAACTGGATATCTTGTTTATGTAAGGCACTCTCACGCTGTGTAAAATAGGCAGCAGAATCCAATATGTCCCATCACATAAATGATGATACAATAAATGAGAAAATGTATTTGTTAGGTGTAAAGAAAGGCAGTAGGCTTATTTGGTGAAAATAAGAAAAATATAGAATCATAACCAGCCTTATCCTTTAATCATCTAACCATGTCAAACTAGCGAAGCAGCGTACAACAGAACAATGAAGGTGATCTACTCCCGAGAGAGCAAAAATGCTGAGTCAGAATTCACTTACAGATATTATCCCCATAACAGAAATTGCATGCAAATACAACTTTTAATACATGAGTAAAACCTGCAGCATTGATTACACTTTGGCAGTCATTCCACTGAGAATGCAGATAAGGAATGTGCACTGCATGCTGCCAAGACTGCGTTAACTGTTATGACTTACAGAAGCAATAAATTCAGGCTACAGTGAAGTACAGCAGCAGAGAGGGAGGAGAGAAGGACCACTTTGTTTTAACCACACAGACGGGGACACCAACATATCATCTTCTCTTCAGTTTATCTATTCACTGGCTTCAGCCAACATGCAGCTCCATGGAAGCCCTGACTGTTATGCAATATGCAACACAGGTGGAGATCTGATATGTTGTTGCAGACAGAGATGTTTGAGTGTCTGAGAGATTAAACAGAATATGCAATTTGATAAAACACAGCTTCTGTAATGAGATAATTGTTGCCACGACATACAGCATCCTACTAAAATCTGACATACACAGGTCTCTGTCAGTACCTTATAAAGCAACAATATTGCCACTGGTTCAAATATCATGTAATTATAATGTGCATTTATTATAATAATTTAAATTTAAATTTAAATAATGATAGATGATGTGGAGTTAGACAATATGAAGCATTTAGAAATACAAAATGTGTTCGAAATGTATTAGAAAGGCCTAGGTGTTAAAAACAGCTGTGGTTAAAGTATGTCACCACAAACAGGAAAGGTTCAAACTTGGCCCTTTGCAAACCAAAACATGAACATCTAAAAGCCTACTGTGTGTGTGTTTGTATATGAGAAGGACATAGAGATAGATAAAGTGAACGTAAGAAGACACCTACAACACACAGCAGCCACATGCGTCTCGCCATTGAGGCGCGTCTCACATCGATTTCCCCGAACAGTCTCCTCCAGCTATAACATATCCTGCCGTGTTCAATCACCCACCTCAGAGAAAACAGTGTCTCGCACAGTTAGATAAATTATTGCGACAATTTAATGTCCCTTTGTCGGAAAACATATATACTTGCGCGTATATGTGTAACTAAATTGCAATTTTACAAGACGTCAACCTGCTATTCCTACACGCTTGTGGGCAGTAGAATATAAAGAGAGCAGCTTCAATCAAGTTATAATACAATTTCACTCGAACTAAATATTTTTCAGGGGCTATCTGTATGCCGATAGGACACACAACTCCTCTCGATTCAGAGTTGATATCCAGCCATATTCCATTTGCTATGTAGTTTTGCTAATAAGCAAGGGGACCTTAAAATGACAATATATTAAATGGAATTTGGTTTAGCGCGCTGCCCACGTTGGAGAACCGCACGTACACACAGTCTGACCTGGTACTGGTTCTGTGGAGCCGGATTAATGGCTAGTAACCATGGCTACCGTTGATGTAGCAAAGATTAAAGGGCATCACATCAGTCATGCACGAGATAAATCTTGTTAAAACTGCACGAGCTACATGGGTTGGAGGCTCTCGCGGTGTAAATAGATGAAAGCAAATACAGAACGACAGTTGAAATTCAATAAAAGCTCGGAACCAGTGTTTATTTCTTACCTGTCTACCGCTGCGGAGCAAACCCAAGCTTATTATTTCTTCCTTTTCTCGCTCTGCTAGGACAGCAAACAGCAACACCGGACTGTGGTTTGTGGGCGAGTTAAAATGTTTCCTGCAGGAGAGGTGTCTCCAGCCGGCTGTCAAAGACGAAATGTCGGTAATGCCTCCTCCCAGCAGCAGCGCGTTTACTGAACATTCGCTCGGCCAGACCGTAAAGCAGTGACGGTAGGGGGAGACTGCCGCTAATAAATACTGCTAGTAAACATAGTACGAACAGTTCCTCTCGCGAGAATACTGTTTGATTTCCCCTGTCAAACAGTACGGAAATGCCCACGGTGCCACATTTCCCCAAACCAAGTGCTTCTACTGTAATCCACAGATTGTGAAAAATAAATAAATAATTGCATTGTCCCCAGTTTAATTGTTAGAAATTAATATTAAGGCATTAATTACAAATACTGACTACTGTCCAATTTCACTGCCCACAGTGATTGTTTAGCCACTCAGTTGTTTTAGTGATGTGGTATTACATGTAAAAGTGACACTAATGCATACACTGAGGTTCTTCATAATATTGAAATATTTGTTTTATGAAAAGTTTATCATACATATGTGTGGGTACTGATTTGTGGGCACCTCTTGTATGTATCAATAGACTTCCCCTTGAGTTGCAACAAAAGGAGGCCTGTCTGTTTTGACCACAGTATGACTTAAAGAATAGTCTCGCATATTCTCACCTACCTTCACATCACTGTGTCACATATTATTATTCTGATATAAGGCAAAAAAAAATTTGTTTATATTTCTTTAAACCAACCATCACCATCTTGGGTGGTGCTAAGCACAGGATGCAGCGATGCAACCAGGTTTTTCAACCTCCAGTCCACCTGTTTATCACACACACACACACACACACACACACACACACACACACACACACACACACACACACACACACACACACACACACACACGGCTTTTATTGGCACTGGAGACAACTGTTCTGCAAATGATACCACAGGCTTATATGACGGAAGTCACACTGAGAGTTGTGGGAATCTTTTTCGTGTGTTTATGTCTCTGTATGCTTCCTGACATTTTCTAATAATAGTTACATCATATAGTAAAAAATAAACAAATAATGAATATTCACAGAGTTTAAAAACAGCTCATCCTTAGATAAAAGTAAATGTAAACTGCAAATGTTAAAGTAGGAGACAAATTAATTGTAAGATTAAATATGACAGATTAAACAAATTAAATTCAAATTTATTTTTATTATTTTCTTTTACCATTTAAATGCAAATATAATGAATTTATAAATTATTATTTTTATATTTATAATAGTATTTTTGATTTAGCAATTTAATAATCGATTCTACTTAAACAGGGACACAGTATCTCGGAATAGTACAGTTTTGGCCAACTTCCAATGAATGAAGTAGTGGGCAGGTGAGGGCTGGAATAACAGAAAACACAATATTGAAATATAGAAATCAATTTTGAAGGGGAGCGCCATTGACAGGGCCTGACACTGCAGCTATAATATGTACAATATGTTGTTACTTAATGTAAACTGTCACTACATCTAGCAACGGTAATCCAACACTAACAATAAGAAAAAAATATCGTTATTCAGTTTGAATCAGTTTGATACGGAGCCCCTCTTTCTATTTTTTTTAAATATTACTTTTATTAATTAATTAATATTTTTGTAATTCTCTGTGTTATGTCATTGCAGTCTGAAATGTAAAGCACTTTGTAACTTTGTTTTGAAAAGTGCTGAATAAATAAAGTTTATTATTATTAATATTACTACTTTAAGTACTTCCACATAGACTATGTGTAATGATCTGCTGGGAGCGGTCATGTTTGGCATGCCTTTCAGTCACATTTGATCTTTTCTAAAAAGGTGCAGAGTTGTTCTACAGTGTGCCGAGATGTCCCGCCCACAGTGTCTCTATAATATTTTATAACTACCCAGTGATTATTTATGGCACTCAGTAAATGTAATATGACCTTATTGTACTTAGTAGCATTTTATATAGAGTTGTATCACTAAAATACTTATAAAGGGAACTTATAATGAATCTGTGGTTCTGGATAGTACATTTATAGTGTACGTTTGATACTATTTGTATCTACAATATGGTACTGTAATATTCCTATAGGGAGTAATATCTGATCCTGCAGTGAGTGTGTTTATGTGAGTTTATAGTGACCACATTTTTCCATAGAACCTGGTGCACCTTGTTCTTGTTAGTACATCTTGTTATGTTCTATATTGATTCAGAAGTCGCTATATTTTTGGAACACAGAAATATTTATTTATTTATTATTTCATTTGAGTACTTTATATGCTTTGTTTAATAATAAGGGTTGATGTCCTGGACTTTACCCGTTCTCAGTCGTGGAAGCCAGATCCTTTATTTATGTAAAAGTAGCAATACTACATTATAAAAAAATAGGCTACTCCATTAGCCAAATATCTGGCCATTTAGCATTCTTGATGCTCCACTACGTTCCCCAGCCGTCTGTCTTCTGTATGCTGCTGAGGACACAGTGTACAGTTGGCTTATCAGAGCGTTTTCACTGAAAACAGCTGCCTGCGGTCAGAAACAAGGTTGATGAGAGCAGTGAGACTGAACCAAAGCAGCAAAGTTGTGGGTCAGAAAGCCAAAATCAAGAGCTGAAATAGGGTATAAAAGCTCACGAAAGGCTAGGTCATACCAGCATTTAAAACAACGAAATTGCAAATCGAATACTATTCATTCCAATGGAATTCCACAAAAGAGACAAGATTTGTACATATATCCAGAATAAAATGACAATGAAGCTTCATGTGTGAGCTTGAAGGACTCTGGCTATTCTCATCTTGCCTTTGTTTAACAATATTGCAGCATTCTCTGAAAAGGAGTAGGGGAGGAAGGAGAAGAGGAAAGGAAAAGGGTAGATGAGGAGAAAGGAGATAAGACATGGAGGACAGAAGGTACTGCAGCAGAGAGAGATTTTAATCAATATAAGTGCCTTGAATTTGACCTGTCCCACCTCTCTCCTCTCCTCAGGGTACATTAAAACACACACACACACACACACACACTTCATGTTGTCAAGCGACAGTCGCTTCTCTGGGCAGGATACATCTCACACTGTTTAACTTTGTATAATAATTTCCTATAATTGCCTTATAAATAATCCTATTTTTGAGTGACACTCTTCACTATCACATACATCAATCAAATGTGAAGATAGTCCAATATTAATTAATCTAGCTCACTTTTTTTTGTCTGCAGCTGATGACATCATCAGCCAGGCACAGACAGTCATAAATATCAGCAGCGCCAGCAGTTGACTTTCAAGTTCTCACTTTCTCTTTCTCCTCGTTTTCTCAATTTCCTTTCCTTCCAAATGCGTTTGGTATGGTATCATGGTATGGTATCATGGTATCATTTGGTATGCCACATGTATACATATTTCATTGTGCAATCTAATATTATTCCACCACATAAAAAAAATAGTAGATATATATTTTCTTACATTTTTATACATACCGAAATGGAAAAAGTACGCAATAAAATAGAAAACCCTGGTAAAGTATGGAGCTGTGTCGCTGCTAAGATCAGTGATATGACAACTGTCACTTAAGTTATTCATCCATCCATCTATCCAGTTGGCCTGTTATAGTCTATGGCTGTCATAAAACATTAGCAACACCTCTCAAAAGACTTATTTTGTTTTCATTTTGCAGAAAAGTTTTTTTTACGATCCGTGATTTGGACATCATATCTGCTAATGACTGAGTTCATATCCTTAACTAAATGCGTTAATAACACTAAAATCTAATAAATTGTCAACTACAAGTGTGCATTGACGTGCATAAAAAAGCGCACAATTTTGCTTTTACCTACTGTACATATGCACCCAGTGATTTCCCTGAATAGCTGCTCCTCTGTGATTTAGGCATCGTTAAAACTAGAGCCAACTGTAGAAAGATTTGATATTGTGAGCGCGCGCACACACACACACACACACACACACACACACACACACAGCCCCTCCTCCCCTGTCGAATTAATCTCATTCTATCCTTCTCTTCTTCTTTATCCCATCCCTCTCTCCCCCTCTCTTTCTCTCCATTACAGTGTCTGTCTCAGCATAATGGCAAACAGCTCTCAGAGAATTAAGAAGGAGTCATTGCAGCACCACTGGCTATATATTACATAATCAATATGGTCTGCCCCTAAAAGTGCATACACTGTTCACTGTCATCCACACTGCTGCACACAACAATCCATCCATCTGCTAAATGGTCTAAGCATACATTTATCTAGATGTTGAATGTGGAGTAGAAACTGGATCTATCTATTAGATCCCTTTGCTTTTAATTAAACATCTACCGTAAACCCTTAACCTGGCAGTGTTCCGACTGAAATATGAAATGCATGAAACATACTACAGAGAAATGAAGGGTTACTGTTTCTGGGGTTATTTAGCTGCACTGATACTCTGGTAGCGCTTGCTAGGAGCAGTTTAACTTAATCTGCTTCACATTTGAAGAATATTGATCAACTGTCCCTGCTGTTTCTTCATGTTCCCATTTTTAATCACAGTTTTAAATAGTTCCTTAAAGCTGTTTTTTTTTGACTACTCAGGAATTGAACAACTCCCCAACAAGCTGCCACTCACACAACCCTGACACCTTACAGTTGTTCTGACTAATGTTTCTACTACTAGGTCGACGTTCAGCAGTGTTAAATATAAACTCTTTCAACTTTTCTCTCTGAATTGGGCTCCACCAAGTCTTTAGAAAAGTATCTGTCTCTTTAGTTATTCATGCAGTGGAGCTTTTTTGCTACATACATTATACATTAGCCATAAAAACTGTAAGATGTCAGTTTTGTTCGAGTGGCAGCTTGTTGGAGAGTTAAAAAAAATGCAGCTTTAAGGAACAGCTACCTGCGGCTGCTGGAAACAGGGTTGATTCGAGACTGATTGAACCACATGATTAATGTGGCATAAAACAAAAACAATGAGCTACATACGGCTAAAAAGCTCTATAAAGCTGCACAGTATTGATGATTCTCAATACATAAATGGAATAGTTTAATATAAATTCAGTTTTAGGGAGGTTTGGTGCAGAACTCCTACAGCTTCATGCTTCATACAGTACATCAGAAATGCAATCTAAATGTTCTGAAAGAAGAGCTGGAACTATTCAGAGTCTGAATAAGCAATCTTGTAATTGCAATGCACTTTATAATACTCCGTGCCATTTTTTCCATTATGTTTTAAAGTCAAAGCAACCTTAGTGACCGGGCTCTCTAGAAACATGCTGTGTGTGTGTACATTCCCACACAAGAGCATTAGTTATGTCTTGATGGCGGACCGTGGTCCAGAGTGTACTGCTTTTAAAGGCAATGAAAACATACTATTTCATTGGCCATGATTGATGTCAGCCCCCACCATACCGACAGTTAATAATGCATCGCCCCCTAACACCACACCATTACCAGCTGTATTATGCATCTTTGGCCACAAAAATACCAAGGACAGTGTGCTCCTTAGTGTCCCAGTGGCCCAACTAATGCAGGTAATCTTTGGTAAGGTATTTAATGCTCTAATCATAATGGTATTTAGTTTAATTCAAGGTATTATATGTATTTGTAGGGACCATGTACAAAACACATTTAACTCAGATGTATTGTACGAGATTTGGCTACGAGCTACTTTTTTTTATCTGCAGTGCTTTGGCAAATTGGACCAAACATTAATGAGATTGATAAAGCATGTACCACCAGGATGGTAAGTATGCAGTAGAAAATCAGATCGAGCAGCCCCATGAGAGAGGCAAGAGAGGCACATATCAGATGCTGGTAGAGCAGTGTTGGAGACAAGGATGAAAAGCTTGCTATGTACCCATAGAGATAGAAGGGATGTAGAGGCCTTGCTTGCCACTCGCTCACTCAGCTGCACGTCAAGAGGTTGGCAAAGAGACGGCTGACGGAGAATCCAGATGGAGTGATCCATTAGGTGGTGAAGCTATAAAACCAGGCAGGATCTAATCAAACTTGGGGCCTTGTCTCGATCGCAACGTGCAAACAGCAGTTAAAGGCCAATGAAGTCAAACAAACACAGGACTTTCACCCAGCACACTGGAGTTCCTGTCCAGTGTGAAACCAAAAGTCAACATTGAGTTATTTTACCTGACAAAAAGTGATGTAAAGTAATTTATGTAACATCCCGTTATGTAACAAACCTAGGCATACTTATTTGAACCTAAACACAGTTTTGGTGCCTAAATGTGACTCAAAGTGAAACTTCACAAAACTGCAACTCTTTCATAACATTGGATGTGCACTTCTCGCTTATCCTGGTGTGTGCAGTTTTGCACCTTCTGAAGCATTAGAGTGGTCGTAAAAACAGCTGATAATGGCCATTTAATGGCCTGATAACATTTGAAACGGGTGTTACAAACTGCATGGAAGCAGTCCTGGCAAATTGCTTTTTTGAAAAAGGATCGTCTGGGCGAGGTTGTCTGACCCAACATCACAACAAGTGTATGAAAGAGTGTATTTCAAAACCTTTTGAAAGCCTTTTTATTTTTACGGTGACTATAGGACGCCAATTAGAGAAAATAGGCCCAATATGAGGATCTGGTAGAGCGATGTCGGAGGTGGAGAGTTTGCCGGGTACATGGAGGGCTGCGGAAAAGGATGACTCAGGCCCAGTCGACCTGGGTGAGGATGTTGAAAGACCTGAAACACTTGATGACCCCAGGTTACACTGATGAGGTACAACATGGTGTATGTCAGAGCCACCTATTTTTCTCATAGAAATAAACAGGTCAATAGAACAGATGTGTATAGGAATATAAAGACAAACAGGTCTACAGAAAGGTTTTTATCTAGAAGACCAGTCAAACATGTTATTTATTTAAGGTCTACAGGGTTAGACATGGGGATAAAAATTAGTCCCATAAAGACAGCACAGGTCTACATCCAGCAGGCAGTAAAACAGCTTTCTCAGGCTAATCTCTAATGGTGTTAAGCAGGCTGTGTGCTGCTGATCCAAACCTATTATCTAATTGCTACTGCAGCAACACTGACTGGGCATAACACATCAATCTCTCCCTCTCTCCTCCTCCTCTCTCTCTCTCTCTCCCTCCCTTCCATATCTGCTGTGTAATTGTTTTTATTCTCTGTCCATCACTCACTGCTTACTAAGGCTCTCTGTACAAACAATATGGGCTTCGTGCACATTACGGTTTGTTTTCTTATTTATCTAATTTTGCACGTTAGCATTTTCAGAATGCTTCAATTAATTGAAACCACTTGGTATCGACCCTCCAGGACATAAACTGGGAGGAAAACTCACGACAGACGTCACATAACCTGTTTTACTTTCTCAGCAATGCTCTGTACAACTTTTGCAATAACATGAGCAAAATATCCTTTTGCTTCCAAATGCCAAAGCAGCTTCTGTATCATGTTCGGAGACACACAAAGGCTTCTCCAATGTTACCTACCCAAGCCTTAAGAATTCCAATATTTTATTTCCAATGCCTATTTCTGAACATGAGTCAGTCAGTCACACAGAATGTTTTTTTTGTTTTTTTTAATACCTAAATTAGCTTTATTATATCGTAGCATTCTCGGTTCTGAAACAAAATGTTCACGTATACTCAGAACATTCCCCTGAGTGCTCTCTTTCTATAACATATTTCCCAATTCATTGTCTATGCAGTTCCAGACTTTATACTTGATGACATCACACATTTGAGTTTCAGCACTTCAGTTTCTGGATTTAGGACAGAGTTGTTCATCATTTTTGGACTGTCTTAGACCATAGGAATAACATGAATTTTGAAAATGGGCATAGTTCCCCTTAAACAACGTTCACATTCCCGCTTCATGTATGTAGACATAACGATCCCCTTTTGTTAAAAATCATAACGCAGTAAAAGAGAGTGACATTAAAATAAATGAACGCTCTGAATATATCAGCTTCACATTTCTGCCTTTCAGTCAACACGGACATTTTTAGCACCCTTTCAAACCACCAGAGAGAAATGCCTCCATTCAAAGTGTTTCAGAATGTCTTTATTATAGTTATTCAGCCATGTGGACACGCAGTATCTGTGGCCTGGCTGCAAGGCTCACTGAGTGCATCTTTACAACAATTCACAATGGAACCATTCTCAATATGTTTAAAGCATTGTGCAACACTGTCACAAATGACATGTATGGTTGTTACCTTTCCACATTTGTTTGATTGATGTCAGCTTTTGATTTTACTTGAGTATTGCAGCACATAGTAAGTGGCCTATTTCTTTCTTAAAAGGACTTTGATGTGCTTCTTGGGCTGTTTTAGCTCATAATAAAATAACTTTTTCCAATGTTATGGCAAACATATTTGACAGTGTGGTCACTGTGATAGAGGAGCACACAGTGAGTTTTAGGTTTTTGCAAGACTATTTCAGTAGACATCAAATTCCATATTTACAGTTAAATACATGACATTTGAGTTTAAATTTAAATATCTTGCCAATGTCACTTCTTAGACGTGATGGAATCTCCATTGAAACAAGACTACAGTGACCCTCAGTGGCTTTACACAGACAGTACACGCTATAATTATATGGTAGGTTTTCATCTTTCACTGTTAAGATAGTCTCTCCATGTTGACTTACAGGTTAAGGTTCAGTTAACCATGGCAACAGCCACTAAAACAAACAAAGCACAAGGGTGTGCAGCAGTTTGATTGAAAGCTACAAATTGCACATTGAGATGATCGTTTTGTAATCTGTGGAAAAACTACTAAAGTATATAACTTGAGTTAAAACATATATTTAACTAGTATATCTAAGTACAAATAATGGTGTGGCCACTGGTCAATTTTTGGCTATTATGCTTCCATAACATGTCTTCTTTCAAACTAGTGGAAAGAAACCATTCAAAATACATATTGAGGTGTCTATTTTACTACAATTTTCATATTTAAATGTAACATTTCAGAAAAAGTGGAACGCAATATCTGATTTAAGTGAATGAAACAATTTTGAACCTGGCTTTATCCAATATATAGATTTGTTCTGGAAATGTATGCAAATTGGCACATTTAAGCTACGGCCTCATTTGGATATTTAAACATACAATTTCAGAAAACTTGACTCTTAAATGTCCAGTAAGTACATCAAAGTATGCTTCAAGTGCACTATATTATTTAAAATTTGTGTTTGGTGTCGTCTAAGCTAATGTTTTGTTGGAGTCAGTCTGATCATGATTAAACAGCCATAGAGAGTTTGATCTTTGTATGATGCACATATTTGCTGTCAGACAAGAAAATGTACTTTTTATTCTGTGTGTCCGATATGACTGCAGACTGGAAGGACAAAACTGCGATGAACGTCAAATAGTGCAAGTTTTCATTAATAATCATCAAGAACTGATGGAAAACCTTTTAGTCATGGTACTTTTTTTATTTACAGTGCATTAAGCATCACTCAAAAACAGAAAAAAATATAAAACTAAATCACTAGTTCAGTGGACAATAGTTACATTATATAATAATAATAATAATAATAATAATAATAATAATAATAATAATAATAATAATAATAATAATAATTTCAGCTTCTTCAAGTTGCTGGCAATGGAAATCTTAAATCCCAGGCTGCTCCAACAATGCAACACTCAGTAGAATTAGAATCGGAGGGATGAACACCTCTTTTTAATGGTCACACATGCAGAGCACACCGCACAGTGAAATTTGTTCTCTGCTTTTAACCCATCCTAGTACCAGAAGTCTAGTACTAGGAGCAGTGGGCAGCTAATGTACTCAAAACGTTTACATTTCAAAAACTTCAGCGGTTGGAGAAACATCAAAGTTATTGTGTGCAAAGTCACATGTGGAGTCTTCACTGGGGGTTTTAAAGTCGGATGATAAAATGAGCACAGAGGGGAATCACTTCCTCCATGACACAGTGTCACAAGATTCATAAAGGTAGATTTTATGACAGGGCTGTATAATAGACTCATACATAAAGCACTGTCCTGCTGTCAGTTTAAGAAATAAATAAATAAATCAAGCAATTATTTAAATATCTAGTATATAAATATATATATATATATATATATATAAAACTATTATATCTGCTGCATTTTAGATGTATATAAATAGAAATTATAACTGATGCATTTTAGGTGTTTATAATAAGCAGCAAAAAGACATAATAGCAAGTATTCATCAGTAAGTCATCATAATCAAAACATATTTAGAAAGAAAGTTGAGACTTCAGGGCGCTGCTCAGACGTCCCACGTCCTCATCTGTGGAAAGAAAGAACGAAAGGAAATGAAGAACACATTTAATGCTGACATGTTTGTGCAAACATATTTGGTTATTACGTTTTCTTCAATTCTGCAGTTGTATAATATAGGATTTAATTTACAATAATATTTTTTATAAATTATCATAATGTAATATTTTACAATAATCATCATCATCATTAATAATCATTCATTAATAGTAAATTAATAGTTAATCAAACTTTGTTTTTTAGTTATTTTACTGTTAACACGGAATTATTGTTGCACACATAACATCGTATATAATATATTAAGTTTGTGTTGATGATTACCAAATGATTTGTAAACCTTTAAAAATAGTTTGTAAAAGATATATTTACATTACATAGAAAGATGGACCAGAAACTAATCATTAATCAGTAACAAAGTATTAAATAATGTTTATAGACGCTTTACAAAGTATTTAGGAGGTATTAGAATCATTAGTTGAACCTTTATAAAGCCATTTAAATAATGTTTATAATATATAGTGTTACAAATAGGAGCTCCATCTCATGTAATGCTGTTTTAACAAATGATTTGGTCGTTATTAATACGCATACTTAATAATATAGCGTATACAATTTACGCAATGTGTGTTAAAATAACATAAATAGTAGAACTTTTTAATTAGTAGACCTGAATAATTATCATTTCATTGTTTGTTAATAGTAAAACAACTATGAACTAAAGTTTGATTACATATACATTTACCATTTATTAATGATGGTTCTTATAATGTGTTCCCCAATTCTACTAAATATGAAGCTTGTTTGGCGCTCCACCTTTTTTAAACTTTTGTTTGGGCATTTTGACTTATTTCGCTTAACTTTTCTTTACAATTTCTGTGTTTGCACACGGCCCTACAGTCTTATGCCTTTTTATAGTCAATGGCGGGGCATTTACCTTCTAATTGGGATCAACTGGCAACTTGAATTTCTGTAGATGTGCACTGACCGACTGGTTGGATGGGAAGTCTCTCAGCGGTATGCTGGAAGACTGGGAGTTTCCAGCAGTAGAAGATGGAGCATTGTATCCGTGTGCTCTTTGTGACCGTCTGCTGTCAGGATCCATGTCATGTGTGAATGAACGGTTTATGTAGTCTCCTAAAAAAATAGGACAACATGGGAGATTCACGCAACCACTGGAATTTTATGTTTTTTTTATGCTTGTAAAATGATGCCGGGATGACCAACACACACATTTAAGAGCAGCAACTAGAAAGTTGGAAGAAAATGGTTTCAGGTTTTGAGGGCAGCTGGCAAACTGAGTGTCAGATACAATGTTGTAATGTTCGTCTTTTTAGGCTGATTAGACAGATCCTACTCCTAGCAGATACCGCAGTCTGCCTTCGGATACAAAACTGCAATGGGAAGAAGCAGTAACTACCACCCAAATGTGTTCCTTTAGCTTCATAATAAGAAAAGAAGGTAACATTTGTTTTATTTGATTTGAATATTTACTCTCCAACAGCTTAGAGGAATTAAATGTGTCTCTGTTGAGCTTTATCCGACTACCATTATTGTTCAATCAATCAACCTCATAAATTACTTTACAATTTAATATATTTGAATATGTGATTCAAAAGTTGCTAAAACCACACCATCACATGGATTCCACTAAAGTCAAAAAGGTGACTTCCGCTCTGCTTGACTAGTCAGCTTTAGCTATTGTGTTTCTGATTGGTTGGCACCAGTGGCGTAGCTAGGCCTATTTTAGGTGGGCTTCAGGGTCCCCTATGTACACCCGTACAGTCTATGTACACCCGTACATAGACTGTACGGGTGTAGCACAGCTTTGATATCATGATAGATATCTGTAACTTCTGACGAGTCATGCTGGAGACGAGAGATTGATATTTTGGAAGATGCACTGTGTGAAATTGTAAGAAGTTATTAATATGTGTTAGCTCCTTAACTTTTAATAACTCTAGGAAAGGGAAAAGTGTAGTAACATTAGGTCCTCTATGTTTGTTGGTGTACTGTCAGTAGTCAATAGTAACTGGCTAGCTACAGAACAGCTAACGTTTGTTCACTATGGAAAACAATTGTAAGCAGGAAAGGGTGAATAGTTATTCTAACTATCATAATCTGCCAATGTGCATTGATCAGATGGATATAAGAAGAGTCCTAATGAAAGGTACAGCTCTGCCACAGGGAAGCAGCAGCAAAGAACAAGTGATTCTGGAGCCAACAGTGTGATGGAGGTTAGTTCGGGTCTAGGAGTAAATGAGCAATTTTTGGATTAAATTCCTGTAATAGGCCACAGTACTAGCTAAATAAATCATTAATGAAAACACACAGCCTGAAGTTCCAGAGAATGATGCATTTGTTTAACACACATGACAGTGAACACACTTACACCAGTTTGCATTTTGAACATGACGTTTGAATGTCATGAAATTTACTTTAGTGTCTCGATCAGTTAATAAATCATTGTTTAAACTTATTTTAAAGGGTCATGCAGAAGCAGAGGCAGATATATTTTTCATATTAGTGTTGAGAGTTGTGCCCCCTCCCCTTACCAAGACCACAAAGTTCTATTAGATCTAGCATCTTAATGTTGCTGTCAAAGTGCACCAGATGCATACAATTCACTTTAAAATGTTTTTAAAAATCTGCCCTGGGGAGCATGCCCCCGGACCCCCCTAGAGGATGTGAAGTCCACCCTACTCCTAAGACATGTCGACTTGACTAAGGCAACATGGATCTGGTTAACATGACTAATATATTGACGACGCAACCAGCACAAAACACTATGTGTGTGTAGTGGCTTTGCTCAGTGCAAAACTCCCAGGCTTACTTCTCCATCATCATGCCATCTGAGTTCCTTTAATGGTAACTGTACTACCATGCAGGTGCACACAGCTCCACCTCACCTCTGGACTAAGCCCACCCAAAACCTTGAAAACCTAGCTACGCCCCTGGTTGGCACGTGTCATATATAAAATGTAACATTCATTTAAAATGAATTTTTAAATAAAACAAGTTTTTCTATTCAACAAAGCCCTGTACAAAGTATAAAATAAAGTAAATAAGTATAATTATAGTGACAATATGGGCCAAGAAGATCATTTTAAAGTTACACACAAGCTGATTTTGCGTTTTCTGCCTAAAACCACCTGCAGGCTACACTTTAAAAAAAGATACTAAATACAATATTGCACCATTTCTGGCAAATGTAAAGTTGCATAATTAAGTGCGTTTGTTTATAATAAATGATAAACTTACCAGCAGTAGATGTAAAAGTGTTAGTGTTGGCTCTGGACCACTGAAAGTCCTCACTAATCCACTGATTCACCTGCGTTTCTTTAAAGTCTCTCTTCCTGCAAACACAGAGAAAATTGTATAATTTCAGCTTCCATTACAAAAGATGTGCAGATATTATAAAAATAAATGTAAACATATTTTGATAGTATTAGCCACAGTCGTCTGCACCTAAAGATATCAATATTCTTCTTGCCTTACATTTGAATTTAAAGAAGTTTAGCCCTAACATACAGGAACAATGTAGCAGATATTTAACAAATTATTGATTATAACTGTATGGGTTACTCAATAAATACTTAATAGTGCCTTGGACTCTTTTGAAGAGCATTCGATAAAAGTTATGATTAAAAAAATAAACAGTATCATAATGGTACAGATACTGCAGACTGCTGAGATTGACTGTATAGTAAGAGCTGATGATCTGCATTGGACTATGCAACCAGTATTAATAGTCTGACTGACATGTTTATGTTCCTGATGTATAAAAAACATTTGAAGAACAACCAATAATGGCTAGAGCTTACAATTGTTGCTTGTGTCTGGTGACCAGTAGGCCTAGAGTTAAGCCTATCACAGTCAACAACAGACAACATAGGGTCAAAGATAATCCTATGAAGAAGGGAATTTTGTGTATCGGGAAGTTACAGTCATCGCCCAAGTACCAAGTGGACTCCACATGTTGGCAACTGAAACAGAAAAGGAAGAACAAAGTTAAACAGTGTTAACAAGTCAAATAAAGCAGCACAAAGGAACTTTTATAAAAAGGTTTTTAATTATTTTACGTTATTCGCTGCAATAACAGGTCTGTCGACTGGAATAAAGAATAACTAAGGAGAAAGATTTGCGGATTGTAAAATATGACCCTTTTTTGGATAAAGAAGTTGGAGAAAATTCCTACATCTCTACATACGTATATGCTTGTTAATCTTCCTTAATATTAAACCGTATGCTACGTTTAGCGGAGGTGTTTATTACACAAATAAGTTTTTCAAAAGCACCGAACTGAGAGCTAAATCAACTTACTGGCAAAGAGGTCCAACGTTGCTGTATATTCTGCAGACTCCTTCATTTTGACATAATTTAAACCTTGTATGTAATATGTTACATACAGTCACACACGCGATTTTTCCAGTGACATTCACAGGTTCGTAGAATTCAGCAACATCTGCATTATCCACAAACCTTTCACAGAGAGCTGGTGAGAAAAACACAGTCAGTAACTTCACTGTCAATACTAGCTTTGCCAAATATGCATTTACACTCAGAAAATACAGTAGTAGAACCTTCTTCATGCCTTATTTTAGGCAAACATTCAAAAAGGGTCTTATTGTGCCATGTGGCCATAGTGTGTAGGTCTTACCAATTACAATGGTAAATTAAACTTTACCATAACTCTTGTCTGATGCTTTAAATATTAAATCGCACCAACATCATTTGCTGTTTGGAAAAGCTGGCTTTTAATCTTAGCAGGTTAGCAGCTGTACCTTTATGTAGCCACTGAACGTATAGTTTAATGAAGCACCCACCAATACACACATACAGACAATTGAAATGTCCCTTGATAAAAGCAGGAAAATGTTTCCTTTCTCTGTTCTGGCTCCATACTTCTAGCCCAAACTGGTCAAAAAAATAAAATAAAATATTATCAGAGCTTTTAAGGAATTTAATTAATTATTTAAGGTCCACCACCAGACAAGTTTCAAAGTATGTCAAAATATTTTTTGAATATTATACTATAATATACTCTGACATAAAAATAACATATTTTTGAGTGGCATTTCTGACGGGATCTTTAAGCTTGAAATGTGAATAAGTCACAAAGCAAATTGGAGCATGTGTGAAATTGTTTAAGATTTGTAAAACTGATTAAATCGCCCGGTACCGCCCACAAATTTACCTCAACTCTCTGTTGATATTTGAAACACAGATCACAATGATGAAAAGCACGTACACACGGTGCAGTAATACTTACATTGCAAATCCACCTCTGTTTTATTAAGTATGGGCGGAGCTATGACGGTGAAAGGACAATCTGAAAAAATTCACAAGACAAAAAATGACATTCTATTCAATGTATGTATACCACAATGTGATAAAACTCTTATATATTTGAAAGAATATAGTTCTGATCTCATGGTTTGCTAGCAGTGCATTCTGTATATGATTATGAAAGAAAAATACTGATTTTCTGTCTTACTTTCGCAGTCAATAAGCCCTTGAAGAGCATCCTCAACTGCGTTAAAGTCATCGTCATATACAAGGTCAGAGTTGACGTTGTTTGGAATTGCCAAAACCACTTCATGTGTGACGCTAACACTGAAGCAGAAAACATTTCATACAGCATGTCAGTACAGTTGAAGTCATTTTTCTTTTTTTTTTTACGTCCTATCATTATTATTGTTAATACACCTGTTTCGTCAGTTTAAATCTCAACGTGGGGAACTATAGCATAACCAAATGTACCATAATCTGTAAAAAAAAATTCAGGCTTTCATTTTCAGTGTTTGAAATTGAATTGAAAGCATATTTCTATTCCACATATATGTTATAGAATGGTTGTATGTGCTCAATTTGCCTGGGCTTTACTTATTTGCGGTGTTTTTGTTCTACTGTATATGCAAAAGTATGTGTTGTCAAAGTGGTGATGATATTTCCTTTATTGGCTTCTGTTTTGTTAAACTGTACCCTAAAAGTCAGTGTTTAAGTGGAAAGTTTCCCTATTGAAAATCATTTAGGTAATTAACATATTGTTTCTCTCTGTGATTGCCAACATGCAAAGCTTTCCAGTGACTACTCTATGTTGATATATTAAATTACATTATATGGAAATGATCTGTGTAAGATATTTAAAGGTGTCTGTGCTCAAATTACCCTTCTGCTCTTGGTGCGATACTGTAGATAGGTATAACTTCAGATGATAATCTCATCTGAAATAAAGATAGAACAATTGTTAATATTTCATTTATTATTAAATATCCTGCTGAAAAATATGAATTGAATAGCTTTACCTCTTCCACAGTGTTATCTGATAATTTGACCAAAGTGGCTCCACGGCTAAGAGAAAGAATAAAAAAGCACATAGTAATTTACCAACACAGTTATATTAAAACTATAGCAAAATACAACGGTGATATAATTGTTTCAAGTATATTACCTCACACTAGTTACCACCACTTCTTTAAAGTTTGATAGGTTCTTTCCATGGTAATATGTTTCCATCTGAAATAGTAACAACATAATATAAATAATGTTTCAAAAGAAGAAATTCTGTGCAGAATAGAGTAATTTTTAAAAATAATTTATCCTACTCTACATGAACTGTCTGTACTGTTTGGAATAGTGTAAAATCCCCAATGTGACCTTTTTTAATAATCACCATTTAGTTTTTATAATTCTTACTAAGACAAAAAAGTAAAATCAAACTATTTTAATAAATAATATTATCACTAATATCAGAATTTCTGGTTATTCCAGAAATGTTTACTAGCTTACTGGTTGCCATGATATTGGGGGTGTATGAGCTCAACAACATGTGTATCCATAGCACATTATATTTTGAAATATGTTTGCTTGTTCAGCACAATAAGTTTTATATATGCAGATATATTACTCTTGCTTTTTTCAGTCACCACACAACTAGTCTTGTAAAGTCCCCAATGTTACAACATACCGTAAAATCCTCAACGTTACAATATACTGCAACATTCGAAAGATTGCACAGAGGTTACTTTATCTTGGAATTACTGACTGGATGTGTCCAGTACCTACATGGCTGTAAATCATGCATCATAAGTCTTCAGTTTTTTCAATTACCTGGTCGGTGAAATCTCCAACAAAGGTTTTGTATTCAGGTGACGTTTTGTCTTCATATTTTGTATTGAATTCCTGATCGATCACCACATTAACAATGACTGACCTGTTAAATATATCTGCAAAAAGAATCAAGCATATTGGAGACCACAAACAAATTAGGACAACTAACAAAAAATTGTGCTCAATAACTTTTAGTTGGACGTAAAAATGACAGAGCTTGCAAAAAGTTGAGAGTACCTGGCTCAATAGTGTCAACAAATTCACAATAGATTCCATTATATCCACCAAGACATATGCAGATGGAGCCATTGAAGTGTCCCCCATTTTGGCAAACAAGGGGCTCCACTGTGATGATTGGTCGAATGGTTGTTTGAGTTGTTGCTGTGGTAGTTGGTGGTGTTGGTGATGTGGTTGGTGGGTCAGTTGATGGTTTGGTTGATGGTATGGGTGGTTGTGTAGTTGTTTGTGTTGTGGATGGTTCAGATACCAAGGTAGAACTAGCAGGCTCGGATGTTGCTGCATCAGTTTGACTGGTTGATTGAGATTCTGAGGTGGTACCGGTAGGCTCAGTTGTTACTGTATCTGTAGAACCTGTAGGTTCAGTTGGCAAAGTGGTCTCTGCAGCGGTTGGTGTAACTGATTCAGTTGGACCCGTTGATACAGATACCAAGGTAGAACCAGCAGGCTCGGATGTTGCTGCATCAGTTTGACTGGTTGATTGAGATTCTGAGGTGGTACCGGTAGGACTCAGTTGTTACTGTATCTGTAGAACCTGTAGGTTCAGTTGGCAAAGTGGTCTCTGCAGCGGTTGGTGTAACTGATTCAGTTGGACCCGTTGATACAGATACCAAGGTAGAACTAGCAGGCTCGGATGTTGCTGCATCAGTTTGACTGGTTGATTGAGATTCTGAGGTGGTACCGGTAGGCTCAGTTGTTACTGTATCTGTAGAACCTGTAGGTTCAGTTGGCAAAGTGGTCTCTGCAGCGGTTGGTGTAACTGATTCAGTTGGACCCGTTGATACAGATACCAAGGTAGAACCAGCAGGCTCGGATGTTGCTGCATCAGTTTGACTGGTTGATTGAGATTCTGAGGTGGTACCGGTAGGCTCAGTTGTTACTGTATCTGTAGAACCTGTAGGTTCAGTTGGCAAAGTGGTCTCTGCAGCGGTTGGTGTAACTGATTCAGTTGGACCCGTTGATACAGATACCAAGGTAGAACTAGCAGGCTCGGATGTTGCTGCATCAGTTTGACTGGTTGATTGAGATTCTGAGGTGGTACCGGTAAGGCTCAGTTGTTACTGTATCTGTAGAACCTGTAGGTTCAGTTGGCAAAGTGGTCTCTGCAGCGGTTGGTGTAACTGATTCAGTTGGACCCGTTGATACAGATACCAAGGTAGAACCAGCAGGCTCGGATGTTGCTGCATCAGTTTGACTGGTTGATTGAGATTCTGAGGTGGTACCGGTAGGCTCAGTTGTTACTGTATCTGTAGAACCTGTAGGTTCAGTTGGCAAAGTGGTCTCTGCAGCGGTTGGTGTAACTGATTCAGTTGGACCCGTTGATACAGATACCAAGGTAGAACCAGCAGGCTCGGATGTTGCTGCATCAGTTTGACTGGTTGATTGAGATTCTGAGGTGGTACCGGTAGGCTCAGTTGTTACTGTATCTGTAGAACCTGTAGGTTCAGTTGGCAAAGTGGTCTCTGCAGCGGTTGGTGTAACTGATTCAGTTGGACCCGTTGATACAGATACCAAGGTAGAACCAGCAGGCTCGGATGTTGCTGCATCAGTTTGACTGGTTGATTGAGATTCTGAGGTGGTACCGGTAGGCTCAGTTGTTACTGTATCTGTAGAACCTGTAGGTTCAGTTGGCAAAGTGGTCTCTGCAGCGGTTGGTGTAACTGATTCAGTTGGACCCGTTGATACAGATACCAAGGTAGAACCAGCAGGCTCGGATGTTGCTGCATCAGTTTGACTAGTTGATTGAGATTCTGAGGTGGTACCGGTAGGCTCAGTTGTTACTGTATCTGTAGAACCTGTAGGTTCAGTTGGCAAAGTGGTCTCTGGAGCGGTTGGTGTAACTGATTCAGTTGGACCCGTTGATACAGATACCAAGGTAGAACCAGCAGGCTCGGATGTTGCTGCATCAGTTTGACTGGTTGATTGAGATTCTGAGGTGGTACCGGTAGGCTCAGTTGTTACTGTATCTGTAGAACCTGTAGGTTCAGTTGGCAAAGTGGTCTCTGCAGCGGTTGGTGTAACTGATTCAGTTGGACCCGTTGATACAGATACCAAGGTAGAACCAGCAGGCTCGGATGTTGCTGCATCAGTTTGACTGGTTGATTGAGATTCTGAGGTGGTACCGGTAGGCTCAGTTGTTACTGTATCTGTAGAACCTGTAGGTTCAGTTGGCAAAGTGGTCTCTGCAGCGGTTGGTGTAACTGATTCAGTTGGACCCGTTGATACAGATACCAAGGTAGAACCAGCAGGCTCGGATGTTGCTGCATCAGTTTGACTGGTTGATTGAGATTCTGAGGTGGTACCGGTAGGCTCAGTTGTTACTGTATCTGTAGAACCTGTAGGTTCAGTTGGCAAAGTAGTCTCTGCAGTGGTTGATGTAACTGAATCAGTTGGACCCGTTGATACAGATACCAAGGTAGAACCAGCAGGCTCGGATGTTGCTGCATCAGTTTGACTGGTTGATTGAGATTCTGAGGTGGTACCGGTAGGCTCAGTTGTTACTGTATCTGTAGAACCTGTAGGTTCAGTTGGCAAAGTGGTCTCTGCAGCGGTTGGTGTAACTGATTCAGTTGGACCCGTTGATACAGATACCAAGGTAGAACCAGCAGACTCGGATGTTGCTGCATCAGTTTGACTGGTTGATTGAGATTCTGAGGTGGTACCGGTAGGCTCAGTTGTTACTGTATCTGTAGAACCTGTAGGTTCAGTTGGCAAAGTGGTCTCTGCAGCGGTTGGTGTAACTGATTCAGTTGGACCCGTTGATACAGATACCAAGGTAGAACCAGCAGGCTCGGATGTCGCTGCATCAGTTTGACTGGTTGATTGAGATTCTGAGGTGGTACCGGTAAGCTCAGTTGTTACTGTATCTGTAGAACCTGTAGGTTCAGTTGGCAAAGTGGTCTCTGCAGCGGTTGGTGTAACTGATTCAGTTGGACCCGTTGATACAGATACCAAGGTAGAACCAGCAGGCTCGGATGTTGCTGCATCAGTTTGACTGGTTGATTGAGATTCTGAGGTGGTACCGGTAGACTCAGTTGTTACTGTATCTGTAGAACCTGTAGGTTCAGTTGGCAAAGTGGTCTCTGCAGCGGTTGGTGTAACTGATTCAGTTGGACCCGTTGATACAGATACCAAGGTAGAACCAGCAGGCTCGGATGTTGCTGCATCAGTTTGACTGGTTGATTGAGATTCTGAGGTGGTACCGGTAGGCTCAGTTGTTACTGTATCTGTAGAACCTGTAGGTTCAGTTGGCAAAGTGGTCTCTGCAGCGGTTGGTGTAACTGATTCAGTTGGACCCGTTGATACAGATACCAAGGTAGAACCAGCAGGCTCGGATGTTGCTGCATCAGTTTGACTAGTTGATTGAGATTCTGAGGTGGTACCGGTAGGCTCAGTTGTTACTGTATCTGTAGAACCTGTAGGTTCAGTTGGCAAAGTGGTCTCTGGAGCGGTTGGTGTAACTGATTCAGTTGGACCCGTTGATACAGATACCAAGGTAGAACCAGCAGGCTCGGATGTTGCTGCATCAGTTTGACTGGTTGATTGAGATTCTGAGGTGGTACCGGTAGGCTCAGTTGTTACTGTATCTGTAGAACCTGTAGGTTCAGTTGGCAAAGTGGTCTCTGCAGCGGTTGGTGTAACTGATTCAGTTGGACCCGTTGATACAGATACCAAGGTAGAACCAGCAGGCTCGGATGTTGCTGCATCAGTTTGACTGGTTGATTGAGATTCTGAGGTGGTACCGGTAGGCTCAGTTGTTACTGTATCTGTAGAACCTGTAGGTTCAGTTGGCAAAGTGGTCTCTGCAGCGGTTGGTGTAACTGATTCAGTTGGACCCGTTGATACAGATACCAAGGTAGAACCAGCAGGCTCGGATGTTGCTGCATCAGTTTGACTGGTTGATTGAGATTCTGAGGTGGTACCGGTAGGCTCAGTTGTTACTGTATCTGTAGAACCTGTAGGTTCAGTTGGCAAAGTAGTCTCTGCAGTGGTTGATGTAACTGAATCAGTTGGACCCGTTGATACAGATACCAAGGTAGAACCAGCAGGCTCGGATGTTGCTGCATCAGTTTGACTGGTTGATTGAGATTCTGAGGTGGTACCGGTAGGCTCAGTTGTTACTGTATCTGTAGAACCTGTAGGTTCAGTTGGCAAAGTGGTCTCTGCAGCGGTTGGTGTAACTGATTCAGTTGGACCCGTTGATACAGATACCAAGGTAGAACCAGCAGGCTCGGATGTCGCTGCATCAGTTTGACTGGTTGATTGAGATTCTGAGGTGGTACCGGTAAGCTCAGTTGTTACTGTATCTGTAGAACCTGTAGGTTCAGTTGGCAAAGTGGTCTCTGCAGCGGTTGGTGTAACTGATTCAGTTGGACCCGTTGATACAGATACCAAGGTAGAACCAGCAGGCTCGGATGTTGCTGCATCAGTTTGACTGGTTGATTGAGATTCTGAGGTGGTACCGGTAGACTCAGTTGTTACTGTATCTGTAGAACCTGTAGGTTCAGTTGGCAAAGTGGTCTCTGCAGCGGTTGGTGTAACTGATTCAGTTGGACCCGTTGATACAGATACCAAGGTAGAACCAGCAGGCTCGGATGTTGCTGCATCAGTTTGACTGGTTGATTGAGATTCTGAGGTGGTACCGGTAGGCTCAGTTGTTACTGTATCTGTAGAACCTGTAGGTTCAGTTGGCAAAGTGGTCTCTGCAGCGGTTGGTGTAACTGATTCAGTTGGACCCGTTGATACAGATACCAAGGTAGAACCAGCAGGCTCGGATGTTGCTGCATCAGTTTGACTGGTTGATTGA
This sequence comes from Cottoperca gobio, assembly GCF_900634415.1. NCBI lineage: Eukaryota > Metazoa > Chordata > Actinopteri > Perciformes > Bovichtidae > Cottoperca > Cottoperca gobio. The sequence goes on along the minus strand of NC_041372.1, from coordinate 6,899,722 downwards.
GATTCTGAGGTGGTACCGGTAGACTCAGTTGTTACTGTATCTGTAGAACCTGTAGGTTCAGTTGGCAAAGTGGTCTCTGCAGCGGTTGGTGTAACTGATTCAGTTGGACCCGTTGATACAGATACCAAGGTAGAACTAGCAGGCTCGGATGTTGCTGCATCAGTTTGACTGGTTGATTGAGATTCTGAGGTGGTACCGGTAGGCTCAGTTGTTACTGTATCTGTAGAACCTGTAGGTTCAGTTGGCAAAGTGGTCTCTGCAGCGGTTGGTGTAACTGATTCAGTTGGACCCGTTGATACAGATACCAAGGTAGAACCAGCAGGCTCGGATGTTGCTGCATCAGTTTGACTGGTTGATTGACCGGTAGGCTCAGTTGTTACTGTATGAAATGTGGAAGAATTTGACATGCATTATCAATGTGTATTTTTAACAAATGTTTTGTTTTTTTTCATAATTGTATTTATTATAATCAAAATACAAATAAAACACAAAAATACTTACAAAAAAATTGTTTATACTTCACTTACTTTGTGTCATTACTACTGACAGGGAATATTGGGTATATAATAGTTATTTATGGCCTTTTTATCAATAAATATTATAATATCTCCAAATGTGAACACCTGGTGTTACTCTTAGAAAAACCTGTCTAATAAGTTAAGTTTGTGTGCCTTTGTTCTGAAATTTTAACCTGAACTTGGTAATACTTGATGCTATGTTTCTATTGTGTTTTCCAGCTCATACCAGCTATAGACATCTTCAGGCATCTTTCTCAACAAAAATATTCAGACTGAGTGTATTTTCTTCAAATTCAGTACATTCAGACCACTATTACTCAGTGCCAGAAGCAGGTGGAGTGATTAGTCACTGTTTTGCAAGAACAATAAGAGAGTTATCTTTTGAATGAGACCAAAATCATGCATCTGGTGCAAATGGTTGAAGAGCAGCTTTAAATTTACTTTGGGTATGTCGTTTGTAGGTATTTTCGGATAAATTCCCCCACCTCTTACGAGTTTAAGCAGCTAAAAGCACTTGATTACGGTTAAATAAAAAATTAAAGACATGTCATCAGGAGATAACCAAAGAGATCAAGAACCAGGAAGAATGGTATGGGTTTTTTTTATGATTAAAATATGCTCATGAATCTTACCATTAGTAGAACACAAGCAGATGAGTAGGGCTGAGATAATCAGGAAATGTGAAGAAAAAGCCATGACCAGATTTCATCCAATGACAGTGATGAATGAAACAAAATGTTTAAATCCAATTGTTGATAACTGGAAATGGTCCCATGTGTACCACGTACAATCTGCAAAGGGAATGACAATGGAGTTGAAAAGCTCCTACAAAACACATAAACCCAGTGTCAAGGTGAACAAAAACGTCACAGATTGAATGAGTGACCGAGATAAGAGGAACATGCTTGATACAAGCGATCATAAAAAAACATTTGAACACCACACCTTTATTGCAGATTCCAATGAAATTGCTAGATGTTCCAGCTTATCAGTGCTCAGAGATAAGTGCAGAATCATGGAGATAAAAGTCGATGCTTAATACATCATATTGAACCAACAGGAAGGCAGCTCACTTTTTCATTGGCCGAGGAGTCAATGGTTTATAGCGGCTGTGTCGTAAAGTGAAGTGTAATAACAGGGTGGGAGTTAGTGTGACATAGTAACGTACACTCGTAAAAGGAGAGAGCCACCCAGGTCTCATTGGACACTAAGTTTCGAGTTAGCGTACATTTTCCACTCAAGTAATAAATAGAACATCTGAATGACATTCACAGTAATAAAGCAATTCACAAACATTGAAATCATCAAGGTAAGCTTTATTGCCTCAAGTACTATACATCAGTACAATTTTAAGACAATGTATGTGTTTACTTGAAAATACACTATTGAATTTTTTTCGCCACTACATTTGTGACAGTTTGGGTCGCTGGATATTTTCAGGGGCGTGGTCAGGATTTTACAGCTAGTCATCCACATAAAAACAATATAATCCCGAATCACCTACAAAATGTTTGACTGACTTTTTTTTAAACTTACAATTTATCCCACACTTTATTTATTTGTTCATCTTTTCAAGGAAGTCTTTAGCTAATTTTATCTGATTATATTATTGTCTCAATATGGGGTCTCCTTTTCGGTAAAAGTTTTTTCTTTTTTTTCTTGAAGACTTAAATCTTGCCTGCAAGACCGACTTCGCTCAGTTGGCATTGAATTGTAAATGTTCAAATCTCCTCTTTCTTACGCACTTTAAGGACATCTCGGCCATGTTTAGTTCAAAATTGAAATTGAAGATACTTCTAATAAAAAAGGTGCACGTATCTGAATGTGCGGATTTGGAGAAATATGTTGAAATATTTTAATAATATCAAACAACTTTAAAACTGTCCATTTTGCTGACCTTTACATACATAACAAAAATTAAAAAATGGAACATTATCAGAGATCGTGTGGTATCTATATGTTTAGGCTTCTGACAGGAAAATGAGAAACTCTGCTGTGAGACTCCACAGGATTAAGATGTTTTAGCGGGATAGTGATAAATGTTGCCCAACACTAATGTTGTAAAGCAGTTACAATCGCACCTGCACACTCCCTCTCAACCCTGTATTATTATTATTATTGTCAGCACAACCATGAATGCCATGGCAATGCCACTCCATCTCGAGTGCAGTCATCTGTCAAGGACAATTGTTTCCCTTGTTATTTGATCACGAAGGTTAATAAAAACCACTGTCAATAATTAATCTTCAAATAATGATTAATATATGGAAACTTTGGTCAACAACCGAGTGTGTTTTCCATGAACAGAAACTGTATCAGAAATCATTCACTATACAGGAACTCTTGCCAGTTGCCATAAACAATTTGTTTTGTATCACCATGTTTAGTTTCTTGTTAAAAATAATGATTTTTATGTTGTGTATAAAAAGACATGGCTTATAACTTGTTAAAAGGATCTTGTTCAAATTAAATCAAAACATTTTTTTGCTGAAGTGGCGGCGATAGGCTCCTGAAGATTTGGCATCGGTACAGAAACTCAGGTATTGTATCACCACTAGTGTCGAAACAGTTCCAATGAAATCCAGTCCTACTCTGTACAGTCAACACTGGCAGACACATTCAATATTGGCCTGTATAGAGCGGTAGTGAATAGTGATCCACAGCTCTGTGAGAGAGACTTGAATGAAGTGTCTTTTATTGTGACATGAATTCTCCACATTAAAAATAAAACATGTGCGTGTATTGCATGTCAGTGTTGTCCTGCAGAGGGCCAAGGTGGGATTGATCCGTTTTTCATTTGGGCATGGATAATACATGTCAATTATAAAAAGAAAAGCACCCTTTCACCTCTTCAGGAAAACTATTGTCATTCTTTGTGAAGCGGTGGATGATGACAGACACACCCCCATGCAGGGGGTGGACGTGGAAGCTGTGCAGGACCAAAGTACACACCTGGGATGGGATTTTTATTTATTTTCTCTCTCTCTCTCGACAGACACACCCCCATGCAGGGGGTGGACGTGGAAGCTGTGCAGGACCAAAGTACACACCTGGGATGGGATTTTTTATTTATCTCTCTCTCGCGAGACAGACCACCACCCATGCGGGGGGTGGACGTGGAAGGTGCAGGACCAAAGTACACACACCTGGGAGGGATTTTTAGAAGCTGAGCTGAAAGAGAAGAGAGAGGGAGGGACGAGAGAGGAGAGGTGAGAGAAGAGACAGACGGAGAGAGCTAGAGAGAGCGAGAGGCGCGTAGATACGCTTCCTCGCGATAGGAGCGATAGAGAGAGATAAATAGCTCCTATAAGAAGAGAGAGAGTCTCTCTGTCTCTCTATCTCTCTCTCTCTCTTCTCTCTCTCTCTCTCTCCTCTCTCTCTCTCTCTCTCTATCTCTCTCTCTCTCTCGATATATCTCTATATATATCTATATATACTATATATATATATATATTATAGAGAGAGAGAATCACTGTTTAATGTTGTCTTAACAAAAGCAGTAGCCTATATAAAAACTGAAACAGAATTAATTCTGAATTCTAAATAAGAAAATGATCAAAAAATAAAAAACATTTGTTTTATACACTTTGAACTCTACCTATTTGCGCATCAACAGTTTCAGTGGTACCATAAAAGGGTTGAGGGGGGGACAAAGTCCCGTCACGCCTGCATCCTGTGATTGACCTGATGCGTTATTGCTCTCTGATGATTGGCTCTCAGCTTCTTCTGGCTGCGCTTTCTTCCTTCCACTGTCCGTGACATCACTGTTCTGCGGGCCGTTTGTTCTGTTGCTGTCTCGACTGCTCGCTGCCTCTGTCTGAGCAAAGAGTCCATCCTTCAGGTCTTTAAACGTTTCTTCTGCCATCGGGTAGCCAGAGGTGGTTGAGAGAAATCGATACATCTGAAGACATGAAGAGGAGGGCTGTTTCTTTTTTTTAACCAGACGAGAGGGTGGCGCTCAGAAACGGAGTACTGAATAAAACAATTTTAGGCGACGAAACTGTTACAATTAATTTTCATGAACTGAAAACGCACTGTTAAAAAGGGTTCCAAGATGAAAACACGGACTACACCCAAACTGGACAAGACTGCGGTAGCGATCTGTTAATCACAAGGTAGCCACGCCCTAAAGCATACCCGGCTTTATCGTCTTTTTCAATCTAAATGGGTCCATAAATGACAAAATAAACATCCTGCTGGATTCAAGATGACTTGAAACTAGCGATCAGGACCATAAACTCGTCAGGAAAATGTTTACAAAATGACATCTAGTTTTATCCGGTCTGCTAGGGTCCTGTTGTACTGCCGGTCTGTGTGACAATATTAGAACCTAATGACCTTTAACCTGCAGCTCCAGATACATCCTCTTTTTCCATAGGTTGATTAGTGTGGGCCAGGTCAGTTAAATAGGAAGCAGAGAGCAAACACAAGCCCAGACCAGAGCACCGATCCCTTACATCAGTGAGAGGCGGAAAGGGCTTGAAATGGTATAAAACAGGAACGGGACGGCGTTTTGCGGGGATATATCCAGTTACCATGATGACGCCAAACCATGTTATAATTGTGGGGTTTTAATTTCCGTTTTTTAGGGCCTGATTTGAACGTCTTCCAGGCTCTTGCCTTATGAAAGCGGAGTTTTATGTCAAACAATCAATTTACTAGTTTTTATTTAAACAGCATCAATAAGCAAAATGAAAAGAAATGGTTGGTGAATAAACTAGGCGTGCTTTTTTAACATCCATGCGCTGTCCTCTTCGTTAATCTTTTTCTATTTTTTAAACGCCTCTAATTTATGGACAAGACTCCCAACAAACAAACTAGTGTGCAATATGTTGTACCTGGGTCAGATGTTTGTTCAGTTTGTTGCAGTCGAGCAGGAGAAGCTCCTCTGGGAGAGACATCAACAGGTCCAACACTATCGCACTCTCTGGAGGATGAGACCGATAGAAAACAGATTAATTTTAATGCAGCGGCAAAATGGACAGTAACTAATACATGTACGATATTTTGGATATTATTCTCCTATAAACCAAATAATTGTTATTGCCTGCTGTGTGTGTGATAGAAGCTGGGTTGTATCATAGAGGATTTTATACACGATTGAATGTTATATGTTGACTGTGACTGCAGTGGATTTGTTCAAATATCTGCCGTGATGTTGCACTTTAAGGGGACACCAATCTCGGACTCACCCATTTCGGTGAGATGACACTTTTTATCCGGCTGGTGGATGACACTCAGGTAGCGATAGATCCTCTCAAAGTCCACTACGCTCTTGACACCGAACGTCCTCGGACTGTCTTTTGTGGCGTATTTGTTGGTGCGACCAAACTTGGCATGACATGCCGTGGCAGGGGTGGAGAGTGGGTGCGTTGGAGGGACACCAGAGGACGCTTCAGTGCCGGGTACTGGAGTGGTGGCAGAGGAGGAGAGGGATGTATGAGGACCGGATGAAGTGGACTTTGATGTAGAGGTGGTGGAGATGGTAGTAGGGTGTTGCTCTGATGGTAGTAGGGTGTTGCTCTGCTGGGTATTCCGGATTAGAGGGCTGCCAACACTCGGAGTCTTCACCGCTGCTGCAGAGCCCGAAGCGGGCGGGACTTGTCCTGTAAGTGGGGTCACAGTCTGCGAGGCAGGTTGTGGAGATGTAGAAGGCACAACAAGTATTTCTGCTGCATCCGGTTGACAGCAGGTGGCAGTAGACTGAGAGGTGGGGGCGGTAGCAGGTGAAGTTCCAGCTGTAGTAGAAAGCTGTTGCTGGGGTGGAGAGTTAGGGCTGTTAGGCACGCTAACCACATGGGGTGATGCTGGGAGTCTTTCGGATGGGCTCATGGCTGCCGCTGGATTATTGAGTGCTATAGGACGGGCTGTGTTGTTGCCAGGATGCTCAACTAAGAAGGGGGGGAAATGTACATTATAAAAGCTGTAATATGTAAGCTCTAATCATGTAGCAATGCATCCTTACAGTCAAGAAGAAATAGCCATCTCATGTTCTTCATTTATAAAGCCTTACTGTTACTCAACCAAAAATAGATTAAAAACTACAATGAGATATAAATAACCACAAAGCCACAATATAACTACATAAAGACTCAAAACAACTACAAAGAGACATAAACAACTACAAAGAGACTCAAAACAACTACCAACAACAGACGTCACAAACAGGTGCTAATGGAAATGATGCAAACGCTGGATATCAATATTTGTCGTCCTCCACATTTGATAAAACAGAGGAACTGGAGCTCCATACCTTTGACTGGCATTGGTCTCAAAGGGACAGTGCGTCCAACAGGCCCGTCATTGTCTGTGGGTGGTCTGTACACCTGGGGAGGGTCACAGTTCTTCAGGGTGCAAGGCTCCGTGGAGGACACTATCATCATCTGAGAAACACAGGGAGAGGAGGATGGCGGGAGGACACAGATGATTGATTCAGAATCCAGAACTGAGCAGGTAGATACAGGTTTGACTCTTCACATCACTTTATCCAGCAGGGTGTTTCAGACCTGAAGTGAAATCTACAGACAGCAGAAGGTCGCCCTGTGCTGAACAATATGACAATGTTTTAATTGAGATTGAGTGTGATTACGATTGATATCACTCCACTTCCATAATGTAGAAGAACAAAGAACGATCTGAGCCTGCCCGATTTAATATCAGGCTTGCAGTACCTGAGAGAAAGCATTGGAAATGGGTTCTTCGAGGGTTCCTGCCATAGCAGAAGCTATGTGTGTCCACACCTCGATGGGTTTTCTGACCTTCTTCTCCTCCCATTTCTTATGCTTCAGTTTGAAGCTCGCCGATGAGATCACTTTGTTCTTCAGAAATTCCACGACTGTGTTGATCTAAAGGAAGGAAGGGACAGTCCTCACGTCTTTACAAAGTAGAGCTACCCAAAGCAGTGTTTTCACTGAGGTGGCAAAATGTGCATTTTTGTACTGAAATAAATGGTTGCTAATTGATTAGTTGTTTAACGTACCTCTGAAATGGACCGAGTAGGAACGTGTTCTCTCAGAAAAGCACAGTCAATGTCTCCGTTGCCTCGTGTGGTGCTGCTGAGTGTTTTAAGGGCTTTCAAGAGATTCTTCTGTTCTGTCCGCTGCCATTGACAGGACACTTTACATGAAGTTGTTAATGGTTCAAGAGTCTGGTTCCGACGTGATTTAATTCGTTTACGAGGAGGAGGCTTCATCTCTACTCACTTCGCTGATGTAAACTAAACTGACACAAAAAACACACGAGACAAACTCTGGCTGGTTTGTCTCGTGCAACTCGGGAAGCTGAGTCTGTTGCTTACTGGATAAAAACGTTCATTTGAACCTTAAATTGAATTTAAAATCTTTTACTGCCTTCTCGCACAGACTATACAGCCACATCCTGCCTGCTGTAACGACAACAATACGTCTTCCGATGCAATATTTTCAGAGTAAAAGCGTTATCGCGCAAATTCTTAACGATTCATAAACAACCTTTACCTAACAACAGCAACAACAACAACAACAACAACAACAACAATAAAGTAACATAGTGTTCAAATATATTTGTTAAATGCCCCTTTGAATTTTGTGTTTTTGTGTAATGGATTTATTGGCTCCATAATTTCCACGTTAGAACATGTAATCAACAAACCCACACACGCGCATGCACGCACATACACACACAACTAATATAATTTCCTTTTTTTAAATATGTAGCCTATAAAACGTGCAAAAACGGTGAACTTTCAAAGTTATACTTTCTCACCTTAATTTGAAGGCTAGGGTTCTAACGGCTTCCGGGTTACGTAATTGAAATAGGGAACAATTCGCCCTGATTCTTACTCACAGGTATTGTTTCCTCTCAGGCCGTGCACATGCTTCATCATAACACTGATGGTTATACACCATTAACGATAGGGAAGCCAACGGCTGAGTTTAATACTAGCCAATACTAGCGAGATGAGTGGGGATATGCAGCCGGAAGTGAGCACTGTCTGCCAAACTAAACTAAGGAGAGAACAGCCTATTAATGGGAACTATAAACAAATTGAAGCGGTACCAAAAGCGGTATGACATTGTTGTACTTTTTGGCAAAATAAATCAAAAGGCGAAGTTTGTAGTATTAATAGTACAATCACTAGTTAGTGACTAGGCCATCCTGGCAGCGGTGGGATTTAAAAACAATCTATCTGATGTGTGCAAAATCATATCACATACAGGTTTGTGGCAATCCGATGTGGGCTTCACAAATTGAGAGGGGGGCGGCTAAACTCTTCTAGTTGGTTAACTCTGGCCGACTCCTACACTAAATGAAATTCTAACTGACCAATGATGCGGACTAAAAGATGAATTTGGGGTGAGGTTGCTGGAGTGTAAACTAGACAGAGCAAACACACCCTATAATATTAGTGTGTGTGTGTGTGTGTGTGTGTGTGTTCGAGAGAGATATATATATATATAACCATGGGTTTTATATATGTAAGTACCAGCAGCTTAAGCGTGTCTCCTATAGTAGCCTATCCAAATGTATTGTTTTAATGGGCATGCTGCTTCATGTTTACTATGTGTATGCTCATGAATATGTTTGATCAGCTTGTGGTTTTGTGTACATAAGCATGGATGCAAACATATGTCTAATGTGTGCACTGTGTGTGTGTGTGTGTGTGTGTGTGTGTGTGTGTGTGTGTGTGTGTGTGTGTGTGTGTGTTTAGGTGCTCTGCAGTGGCTGCATGATGATGTTGGTGGATGAGTCACCCAGTCTTCACCACGTGACAACATGAATCACTGCACCTCTCCATTGGCAGAGCTGCAACCATCAACCACTCCACTCCTCCCTTATCTCATCCCCCACTCCCTCCTCACTGCCTCTGCCCAGCCCTGTGTTACTTTTCCCTCACCCTGTCATCTGGCACCCTCTCTCTATCTTCTATATTTTCTCCACTTTCTCTTTTTTCTCTACTCTTTATTTTTTTTACCAGCAGCCTTTCATTTGCAGTGCAGTTGCCTAATTGTAACCCTTATGAATCAGCCTTAGTCCTACTTTACTAAATGCATGTCCAATCTCATCCTTTTTAATTTATATCTGTGCATCTCTGTCACTCACACACACCACCCAGTCAATGCACACATCCATTCATGTTGTCTGTTCGGAGGTTGAATTACTGAAGCTCATTTGACAGCCTGTGGAATTCCTTGTCAGTAGCTTCTGTGTTTCTCAAACCCTGACAGACATGTATATGTGGTTATTGGTCTGTGTGGGTGTTAGCAGATCCCTGCAGCCCACAATTATCATCTCCTCTGATGGCTGCTCTAACCTCTAATCACCCTGCTGAACACCCCCACCCCTGTTCAGCACGACGTATCAAAGCAAGCTAAATCCTGTTTTATGCTCCCTCCCACCTTTAATTACAGTCTGTGCTGTAATCTGCCCGAAGGACTACACAGGGGATTATCATTCTTAACCCTAGAAGTGATTTATTTATCATGAAGGAGAGTGTATTTATCAAAATGCACCAGACCATCATTGAGGCAGTTATTGGCTTCAATCTATTGACATTAACAGTTCACAGCATGTTTGTTTATTTACGGTGTAACTACCCCTGCCTCCACCCCAGTACAATGCAGATGAATGCAATTTTGTTTGTGCCGATGACAGCTTTGACAAATGTCTTTCCCTCCATCTTGACTGCTGTTCACTTTGCAAAGAAATCTACAGGGTACGAGCACTTCCACTTGTTTGATTGGCCATCATAATGTATTGGCAAGTGATATTTAATTGCTTTGCAGCTAAAGTTGAGCCAAGTTCAACTCATTTGTCGGATGACCCCGTGTATGTTTGCTTTGTATCGACAACTTGTGTTCATGAAATTGGAAAACAGGAAGACAATATGAAGAAAATATGAACGCCTGTAATGTTCAGGTTCACACTCACATAAGAATGATCTCTGACCACAATGAAGCATTTTGTAATAAAAATAGTTCACTTTATTGTTTCTTCATGTATAGCAAAAGTAGTCATTGACATGCGCATATTTACATCCAGCAAACGCATGTTTATTACGATGGTTACAACAACGTACATCTAGAAAGACCATGGACAACACTCGCCGCACACAGGACTCAAACTATTTTAAGGTACACTGACGTCTTTGTTTCTGTCATCTTTGAATTTTTTTATACTTTTTAAATTGATGCTTGTACGTCTTCAAAGAAGCAATTTTTAGATGCAAGTATACATAAACGTGCAGACACTGTACCCTCACCTCTGGTCTGTCGCTTATATCTTAGCCCCCCCCCTCTTTCTAAATCTGTAACTCCCGTCTTAATCTCGTAAAAAAACAACAAATCATTAAAAATTACAAAAAGGCTTTGTTTTTACTACCATCTCCTGAATTCAGTTCACTCTCTTTCTTTGACTAATGGTCTCATGTTGACATTTTTTTCAGTATGAGATTGTCGATGCCATGAATCTGTTTCGGCTTGGCAACAAAGATGTTGAGATTTGCTCGTAACCTTAGCAACAGATGACCACAAAGGTCAACAATGCAGATAAACCAAAGAGCAACATCTGCTATTGATGTATTTGAAAAACAGGTAAACCGGGAGAAAAGGAAGTGTTTATTGATAACTGATTATCAGTAGCCACTTAAGTAAAGCAAGGAAATGTCAGCAGTACAATCCTTTTTTTGTACGTTAAAAAATTATTTTTTTACAATCATTTTTATAACACTGCCATCCAATCCAAGAAGAATCCCTTCATCATGTTGTTAAAATTGTGAAATAAACTTAGTTTTACCTGAAAATTAGCAAACTGGTCCCATCTCCAGTGGAATCAGTTCCATAAAATCATTTCCATTATCTGCTTCCATTACAAAAGTGATTACAGCCTTGATTTCATGGATAATATAAAATGGTACAAAAGAGAAGAAAAGGAAAAACACAAAGCGTAATGTTAAGAATGTCACGGTGACATGTAAGGCAGCTGATCAGAGCTCAGCCCAGAGTTTGGAAACAACTTCCTACCTACAAATGTATAAAATGTATGACTGATGATTGTGCAACATTAGGACAACAAGAAAAAACATCAAAATAGACTTTGAGTTGATCTATGAAAAATAAATGTTGTATACTAAAATCCCACTAAATGGTTTTCATCGAGCGGAAGGTAACTTTGGGATTTAGGGGAACTTTGGGGTGCTATAACGAAACCATGGAGGGCATCTTTATAGGATAAAGTTGGTGATTTTCTATATCACAAATGTAAACTGAGTGCTACAGACAGGGAAGGGAAGTAAGAAAATATTGAACACATTTGGTGATATAGAATTAACAAAAAACGAATAACACCAGCCTTATCCTTAAAATGCATGTGTTTAGTAAAAGAGCAGTATGCCTCCACCACTGCATCCTCCTCTGAAGGCATCAAAAGAATGCCATATAGAGTTTGGCCAGGCTTTGGCACCATAGCAACAAGGTAATTGAAGTTATGCAAAGGGATGAGTCATCCAAGCCATTATAGTGATGGTAGTGTGGCTTCCACAGCCCTTTGTATGAAATATGCTTTTTGGTGTGTTATATTTCATTATAAAGAGCATTGGTTGGTATGTGTGAGTATACATAAAGAGAAGGTGCTGCTCTGCTGAAATGTTTTCGCTGTATTTCTAGACAAATAACACAAAATGATACATTTGCATAAAAATGTATTCATTTTAAAACATGATCACATCATAGTGAATGGCTTTGGCAAAGGGCCATTCTAAGATTATGTATGAATTGGATTTAATCTCTAGAGACGATATGTGCGTCAGTTGATACATTACATGGCCAAAAGTATATAGACACCCTGTGGTCTGGGGATCTTTTTCCTGGTTTGGGCAAGTTAGTTCCAATGTTTATACTGTTCGCTTGGAGGACATGTTCCACACATGCTCCAATAGAGCATTTCAGTGCCATGTGGACTGTCCATTCGGTCACAACATATTTGCAGTACTCGGGGATCCGCACAGATCCCTCGCTTACACCCTCCGATGACAAAATGCGCCAGGCTAACACTAGCGGACTTGCATACTTGTACATGCGGAAGGTATAACATCGGCCAGGCCTTTAACACCCAACATCACTTTTGGACCTCAATAATGCTGTTGTTTGAATCACACATGTCTGGAATGTTTGGCGTCCACATAGTTTTGGCCATTTAGTGTATGTCATTTAAAAAAGATTATGTTTATGAAATATTTTTCAAATTTCCCTGCTTGAGATAATTACACAAATATTCTCTTTATGTTTAGACAGTAAAATTCCTTCAGCCATCAAACATTTCCCAGCATCCATCACTGCCTTCAATGTATCCGACTCTCTGACTCTGAAAAATATATATTTTTAAAGGTACAAGTAACAACATATAACAGTGTCCTCCTTTGTTGGCATTGTAAAATGTCCAAATGGAGAATGTTGTCATGCCGGGGAGTTTGGATGAAAAGTTCTAGCATGATACAAATCTTTGCTGTGTCATGCTTTCATCATGTTTCCCCTCCTTCACAGAGGAGGAGTGTAAATGTGTATCTTTCCTTTCATTTTCCTGGCAAAGTTACATTTTATCCAGACTACTACTGGAAAAAGTCCTCCTTAATGTCCTTGTCCAAATAACAACCACTTAAAACAGGAGAAAGAAACTTGTTACTTTTGTAAAACAAAACCAAATACCAGAAAAACTAAATCAAAAATAAATACTTTTCTGTTCATCTCTCTTCTTTTCCATTTCCTGTATTCTCGTTCTCCTCCCATCCCCCTTTCAGTCTAAAATCGGTCTCTTCATGAGTATCTGCTGTATGTATTTCTCCAGCTTGTCATGGTTGCTGCTGTCTGGCTGCTTTCCAGCGACGTAATAATCTTCATTTCTCGCCACAGCAGGTGCCGCCAGTGAGTAATAAAACTTCTGTTGAGGAGGGATCACAGACATTCGGGGAGGGGAACGTGATTTGGGGATGGATAATGGCGGAAACTGGTAACTAGTGTAGTAAGGCCTCTGCTGGAGGCCTGAAGGGGGGCTTCTCAGACGAGGTTGGACCCAGCTGTGGTAACGACGTTTGGGAGGGAAAGAGTAGGTGTCATCCACGGAATTTCCCAGGAAGTTTTTGAGGGTGAGAGCGGTTTTGGGGACGTAGTAACGGGGTTTGGGTCTGGGGGGAGGAGGGAAATAGATGGGGTAGTAGTCAGGGTACTGCTTCCTCTGGTAATAGGATGGGTATGTGTAGGGGTACAAAGGGTAGCCAGTCCAAACAGGCTTGGGTGATTTGAGCCAAAGGTCTTGTTTGTACGACAGAGGCTTCTGAGGTTTGGGCCAACGATTTTGATTGGCTGACAGAGGCTTTGCAGGTTTGCTCCAGAGATCCTGCGATTTCGTTTGCGATTTCTCCTCTAACCAAGTTTTGAGAAGATTGACAGCTGGAGAAGGTTGCTTAGAGACGGGGAAGCTGTTTTGCTTGGTTGGAATCTGCAACGCTGAGAAACCATTGGTTGATGAGAATGAAGACGACAACGGACTTGGAGGTCGTTGCCAACGAGAAGTCATCTCTGGCGGCACGTCTTTTTTTTTCTTCTTTTCCACATCGCTGATGATATCCACCACGTCGTCAGCAGGAAGGTGGAGCTTGTTGGAGATCTCAATCAGCTTGTCGATGGTCTGGGGATCGATATCGTCGTCCTCTGTCACTTCCTGTTCCTCATCGGACCTCTTGTCCTCCGCGGCATTGGACAGAGACGAGCTGTACTTCTTGTTCCCGTTATTCTGTTTGACCATGTAGCGCAGCAGCATGTCCGAGGCGATGTCGGCCAACTTCTCCTCCTCCATCTTGGATCTCTGTGCCTCGGCCGCCTGCCTCCTCATCTCCTCCTGCTCTGCTTTAGCCTGAGCCTCCTCCTCCTCGGGACTCAACACTTCCTCATCTTCCTCCTCCTCCTCCTCCTCCTCCTCTGGTTCATCACCTTCCATCATCTCCTGCTCTGCTGGAAGCTGGGTCTGTGCTGGATTACTGCCAGCATAATTATTGTCCTCAAAGTCATCCATAAAATTGCTTCCTCTGAATGTTGGGAAGTTCAGGCCTTTCTGCGTCTCCTCTTGCCATTTCAGTTTCTTCTTAGACATGACGAGGTCGTTGCCTTTGTTGATTGGTATGACGTCGTTGTAGCTGCTGTAACCTCTGCTCTCCCTCTCGTTTTGCTCTGAATCTCCCTCCCTCTTCGTGGCTGTGTTCAAACGAGGAAACTCCTTCATCATGGTCTCAAGGTTCTTTAGCTCTTCTGGGCTGAGCTGCTCCTCCTCCTCCTCGTTGCTGCCTTGTTCAGGGCTGATTGGCCCCTGCTGGGAGGCAGCACCCTGTCCGTTCTCCCCTCCTCCATCTTGACTAGAGGGCTGCTGCTCTGTTTGGACCTGGACTGTCTGACTTGTGGTACGACTGGTCACCTTTTCTGTCATCTTCTCCTCTTCCTCCTGAGCTTTCTTCCTCTCCTCTTCCCCCTCTCTTTCCCGCTCCTTCCCCTGTGCGGCCATCAGCAGCTCTAACTCCTGTCGTCCATCTCTGTCTCTGTCTACTCCCTCCATCGTTCTCACTTCTCTGTCTTTTTTAACTTCCCCCATCTCAGCCTTCATTTCTTCTCCCATGCCATTACGCTCCCCTCCCTCCCTGCTTTTCTCTACTTGTGAGTGATTCAGTGCCTCCAGTAAAACTGCTGCCAGTGTTTTGGGATCCACATCTTTAAAGAGTTCCTCTTCTTCCTCTGCCTCTTCTTTCTGTATTGATCGTCTCTCCTCGTCCCTTCCAGGAGGAGAATCTCTGTGTAGGTTAACGACATCTCTAGGGATGTTGATCGGGCTGGGGGTGGACAGACGGAGGAAGGAAGCCCCTATCAGGAGGACTAGGAGGGTAAGGGCACTTGATGCATCGTGGTACCCAATCATGGTCACTCAGAACAGGGTCTGCTATGATCAGTGCGGGGGGTCAGAAATGCCTGGAGGAGAGAAAAAACAAAGAAACACATCTTCAGTTTCAATAACTCTGTGACTTCTTGCCCTGTAGCACAAAATCACAATCAATCAAAATCAAATTGCTACTACTGTCCTTCATGTAGCAAAGTGGAAAGGTGTAACAGGTCAGGGTGGTGAATTAGCGAGTAATATTGTAATATGTACCCCATGATATGAAAATACCTGGTATTCAAAATAAACCTACAATATTAATAATTCCCATGTTTTTACCATTTTATTCTCTAACTTTACATATACATTTACGAAAACATTCACATTCACAGGTGCAGGTGCAACTTGTATTTCACATGTAAAAATATTTACACTTTAGGTGTCAGCCTGTGAAGAGTTAGGAGGCTGCAACTCTTGATTGACTGAAAAAGCTTAGTTTATCTAATGGGCCAGAGAACGGAGATGAAAACATGCAGCGGTATGTGGCTCTCCGGTGGGGGAGGGGGGAGAGGGGCAACAGGTGCAGTGACGTTGACTAGCACGCATATTGCCATTTCTTCTTCTCAAACGGCAACACGCCTACATACTTGTCTACTCTACAGTCTGTGTGCACAAATGGGTCTAAAAGATCACTGTGTGGCTCCAGGTCGCTTGCATCGCCATAATAACCTGCTCTTCTTTTTATGGACCACCGCCGTGCAGCATGGCACCACGCCACACTGTTTGCTGCAGTTACTTTTAGGACACTGCAAAAATATCTGCAGTAGGCCTGTATTTTATTAAAACAAGAATTAAAAAAAAACAAGCAACCACAATTTTCATAAAAATAAGAATTTTATTTGATTCAACCTCAAAAATGTCCAAAACAAGTTTATTTGCGATGCAACGTGTTGATTATTTTTATTTTTTTCATGTAAAAGAAATTGACATTTCAAGAGCAATTAGACCAAATGAGTAATTGAGGAGGCACGTTCTGCAGTGGAGGCAGTGGAGGTGGCTGGGTTGCAGGGGATGTGTGATGCGTGATGTGCAAACACGCAGCGAATGATTGATGACTTATCTCATCTTCCATACGCCTATAAACCAAACAGATCAGTTTGGCTGCATCTGTCTTATTTCTGGCCTGAGCAGGAGAGCACACAAGAAAAACAGATTAATAATCCGCTTTTGAGAAACTAGAATTAAGAAAAATCTGCCACCACATAATGCCACCTCCAGACATCTGTCAACACAAGTAACTTGCCCACAGCCTGCACACGAACTGTACACCTCCAAACCCCCAACAATCATGGACGTTAGTGTTGCAGACATTTTAGACACGACAAAGGAATGTCATTGGCTCTGTGGTATCATAACCTTTTTTTTCTTCTTTTTTTTACCGTCACCACCTTAATGCACAAGAAACAGATGTATTTTTTCTATTTGGTTATTTTTGGCAAGGCGAGTCATGGTGATGACGCCTGGAGATGACTATAATTGTGATGATGATGATGATGATGATGATGATGATGAGGGGGAGGAGGAAGAAGAGGAGGAGGAAAATACTTTCCACCTCTGTGTTGACCATCAACAATGCATTATGGCCAGTCCAAGTAACAATACATGCAACTCCCATTCACCGCAACGTAATGCAAATTCTCATTTAAAAACCGCGCATGTCTGTAAACTACTGATTGAAAAATGTATCATTTAATTGATCAATAAATATATTATGTCATATTTCTGAAAGGGATTTAAATGTTTTCTGATTCAACTATCAAACTCCAGAAACTACTCTCTCCTATATTCAACTTTTTCCTAAATGTTTTTGATGATCTGCACTGTACAGTGAAAACAATACGGAGCATTTGGTGTGGTTTTCATTTTTGACAACATATCTGAAAATCAGTCAGCCAAGCCAACAGGTTTCCCTTTTCAGAAGAGAAAGTAAAGTAATGCCAAATAAGTTGCTACTTACTTGCAGCTCAGTAGGAGCAGCGGGGGGATTCCAGCTTCCACTCCACGTCACGTCACACTGAAAGCTTGTGGAAGTCTCGCTGTCATGCACAGAGCCCGCTGCCTGCACTGTGTTGTGGTGGTTGTTGTTGTTTTGTGTGAGTTGTTGCCTAATGTTAACTGTCGTCACTGTTGCTGAGTTGCGTTCTACTCCTGCTCTCCTCTCCCGGGATTTCGCTCCTTGGTTGTTCTGATTTCAGCACCACGGACAGCGGCTGCTGTGCTCTTATACCTCGGTCCTCCCGGCCCACGTGTTTCATGCGTCAAGCGATCCCCATTGACGTCACCAGACTGGGTTTCATTCATAAGATTGTACTGCTCTCCCCTCTCTCCCCTCCCTCCCCTCTTGGATCGAACCAATTAGCTGCAGTGCTCGCGCTGCTGAATGAATAGAAGCTGGTGAATGAATTCGCAATTTACTGTACGGTGCCATTTCTCAGGGCCGGAGCCAGCATTTCTGTGGACACAGCATTATTGTTTTGAAGAATAAGCACAGATATTCGTTGTACGTTATATCTGAAAAATGTATTGATTTCATTCATATTGAGGCGGTAATGCCTCAGGCTGGTTATTAATTCACCCAATCATACTCACATGTAGGCCTAGATATGTGTTAGAGATATAACACATTGTCTTATAAGAAGTGGAGCGCCTTATGTGTTACACATTCTTAATGCAAACACATATACGAAGATGCACAGTTCGCCAAATTAGTATTTACACAAAAAAGGTGACACATAGGCTACTATAAATGTGACTGGATTCATACATACATTTATTTAATATTTTTTTTATATGAAATAACAATAATAAAACAATTCCAACTGAGCATCTTCATCGTATAGGAAGATCATGTAATATGTTGGAAAGTTATACCAGACAGACAGACAAATATGCATATATAAATGCTCTATTCTTTTCCATCTTATCATTTTCATTCACTTTCAATATTCCTCCCTTGTGTTCCCTAACACAAATAAAAGCAACAAAAAGGAAAACAATAAATAAGCACGAGCTGTACATGACAATATATACTGTAATAAGACATTTACAGAGCAGCTGCAGCACCCCCTGCTGGTCAACACCTGCTCTCTGAATCAGGAACCGAATGCAGTGAGTCACCTCACAAAGTTCAGTACTTGCTCCACTGCTGCATGTTGGTGTTCGTGTTAGAGTCTACCCACTCATTACACTCAGACTTAGAGTCAATGATCAAAGAAGATGGCACACTTTGTCTTTACGAGGGTGCAGAGAGAGAACAGGTTTAAATCAAAATTACAAGAATTGTTCCATATCCAGAAAGGATATGAAAAGTTGGAAAGTAATTTAACTCAAGCAAAGTACTTAAGTACAATTTTGAGGTACCTGTATTTGACTTGAGTATTTCCATTTTCTGCTATTTCATACTTCTACTCCACTTCATACTACGTACTTATACTGTATACTTGTACTTATTAGTTACTTAGCAGATTCAGATAAAAAATACAACAAATATTCAACATTAATTCTGATGTATTATTATAGATAAATAACTAAAACTTTGTCCGAGTTAAAAAAATAAAAATTCACAAGATACACAGCCGATCAAATATATAAAGTAATTCAAATGAACTCCTGCTTTACCAGCTGCAACATTAAATTAAAATAAATATATTATTCTGAAATGGTCCATACTGCATAATGAGTAATTTTACTTTAGTAATAATTTGAATGAATGATTCTCGCATGAGTATTTTTACACTGTGGTATTGCTACTTTTACTTAAGTACAATATCTGAGTACTTCTTCCACCACTGGTTATGATGCACATGTTAATCTACCCAACAGTATAAAGAATAATAGCATGTAGCATGCTCTGTAACCACTTGGCTACCGTACTCCAAAATGATGTATTTCTGCCAATTTCACATACGGTTACAAAACATCAGGACACCACTTCATTTAGCTTAAAATGGTTTATTTCTTTATAAAATTACATTCACACACTGAGTCCCTTTAGCATTTGTCTGCATTACAGATTCACTGAGATTCTGCTCTCCTACAACAGGGCCCCTGGCAGCTCTCTGAAACATACACCGTCTAGTCTTCTCCTCCTCCAAGGAACCAAACAACCTTTAAAAGAGATTTCAAATCAAAAAGCTTCATTCTCTTTGAACGTGAATCAATTTATGAACAAGAAAAATCACCAAATAAATTGAGTCATTGCATATACTGATTGACCAAAGACAAATTTCAAACTGGGCATTAAATATAATCTTACCTAATGGAGAAACAATACCTTACTCAACACACTATTCAAAGAACGTCTCTTTGAAGGATGATAGGAGCAGCAGGTCAGGGTTAATGATGAAACTATATGTGAGGAGGGTAATCATGCCTCAAACATCAAGGGGCTATGTCCAATTTTGGTAACCACAGCCACCTCACGCAGCAATTAGCCAGGTGTGCAGAGGTTTGAACGTTACCTCCGTCATTTCACGTGTGCACAACAGAGTGTTACACCATAAAAGCCTTCAAAGAGAAACCGTCTGAAAGTGTGAGCTGTTATTGCATCATGACTACTAAGATACACAAGAGAAACTAAATGAGAGAGATCGTGGAGGCAGTGGGATGCAGCTATGACAGCAGCCATCAAGTGTGGACATTCAGAGCGGATAGAAAACAGACTTGCTTTAAAGACATGGTCAGACAACAAACAGTACTTTCGTTTAAAGCATAATAAGCCCTTTAGGGCCACAGGGAGACGATATATTTCAATTCTGAGATTCAAAATACAAGAAAGGGCGAGACTTAAAGGGGACATATTAGGAAAAACTCACTTTTTTCAGTCCTTGTTGACATACATTTGGGTATCTGAAATGTGTACCTATCTACAAACTGTGAAATAAGACAACCCAGTCAGCTTTTTGGGCTGCCTCACTCAGAAAACATGGAATTCAACAAGCAATTCAGATTTGTCTGCCATTCGGGTGTCACACGCAGGCTCATTATAATGATTATCATCTGAGCATCTCCAAAAACAGCTAGAGAACTACCTTTGCAATTTTGCAATACAGGTATATTCAGACAGCTTGAGAAAAATAATGTGTTTTTTGAATATTGAAGCATGTAAACATGTTCTAGTAGTAACCTAAAATACAAGTACAAAGCTGAAAATGTAACATACGTCCCCTTTAAAATGAACATTTCTATCACGTTTCTTAGAATATCTCAGAACTCAAATATTTTTGCCCCAAATGCTGCTCCATGTACTGTACATAAATCAGTGAACAATCTTTTTTTGTTTTGCAGCAGTTTTCAGCACATAGTACCTCTTCCCAGCGCTCTTCTTTTCCATTTGTTCCACCACATGCCGACAGAGAAAACAATCAGATCACACAGTGAGCCCTTACTCTTAAAACACGGACTAACATTCAGAATTCAGCAGAGGAAAACAAAGGATTAGTCCTTGCTGTGTACAGACAATAGCGCTGCACGTTCAGGATGAATGTCCTGCGGCCGGACCTTTTCTCAGTTTTTCCAGGAGGTACACCTGCACATAGGTCATAGATGTAGTTCTTCTTAGAGAACATAGTGTTGCAGTCCAATATTTACTTAAAAGTTCTCTTTCTGTACAGAAAAGCAGGTCAGCAGGTCACAGGAGTTCACACGAGAGCACAAAACAAAGAAAATTAATTTCTTATTAGAGGGTGGTTTGTCCAGAACTCCTGAGAGGACATTATAGAAATGATATCCCTGTATAATGAAAAACATGCATACATTTTGAGGCAATAAAAAGGAAGATTTTCCTCTGTACATGGGATTGGAAAATGTAACAAAACCCTAGCAAGCGGCAGCCACTGAAACGGTATGTAGAATTAATATTGTGATGAAGCTTAAAAGCAATTATTTTTCAAAAACTATCTGATAATAAATCATACATTTTACCTAAGTTAACATATCACCCGGCCCTATTTCAGATGAACGTTTCTTTGTGAAATTGACATTGACATTGATACCCTACATTGTATAAATAGTGACGTCAAGACAACAAACCAATTGGGAGTTTATAGAAAACTGCATTGTCACCTAGTCAGACTCATATTAGATATATATATTTTTTTAAGCGAACATTTGCTGAAATTTGATTGAACATGGATCATTTTCAATTATTTATTTTCCTGAATCTACTAGGATATTTTGTACAACGCCTTCATCTGATTGCAAAGTTTATATAGCCAACACACTCGGTCATGCATAAAGTTAGTACACACACTAACTAAATACCGGTGGTGTAACAGTTCACATATACACTCTGTATTATCGGTGGGAGTAGAGTTGGGATCTGACTGCTTTGCACATTTTGGAATATTTAGTCTCGCTAGTTAAAATGATAAACATTCACGGCAACAGATAATTCATCTGTATCAGATCAACAGTTTAATAGTGTTGGATCAGAACTTCCAGTATGGGATAAAGAGGAGAACAGAAAATGTGGTTTACAAAGATAGTAGAATATACTTTTGCTTATGTTTAACTTTGGATACGAAAAGATTCTGATGCAATGAGATACATTTCTATCAAACGCCCAACCCTGCATGCATAAACACAAGATGTTTGTGCATGTGCTCAATGACAATAAATGATTTGTCTGATAACAAGCCGATCTGAACTAAATCAAGGAAACCATATTTAGACTGTAGGTTGATCGAGCTTTCTTAACGAGGTTAACCCACCATCACAACGGTGAACTGTTACACCCCTAAAGAATGGGTTCACAACTGGTTGCAGGTATACTACTGTTCGAGAAATGCACTTTGCTTAACTTAAATGACAGTTTAACCAACTAGAACGACGCACTGCGTTACAGGAAGGGCATTTACAGGAGATCTCGCTCTCTTCCTTTACTCACTTCTATGACTCGAGCAGCGGATGCTCATCTTGCGACGCGATGGCATTTCAAACAGATTACCGACATCGGTAACCACCACACGGTCAAACATGATAAAACATTGTAACAGCACGTTTGGGACCGTCGGATTTACTCGTCTAAAATTCAGTTTATTCTAAATTGCCTTGACATTTAAATCCAGTCCTAACACGTAGTACCGGTTAGTACCAATGTCAAGTTCAAACAACGCAGAACTTTTTTCATCTGAGTGAGTTTTCTTTTTATTTCCTGCTGTCTGGAGGAAGAACTCAGTGAGATGTGATTCTCAGTTGCACTTTGTTAAATTGCATAAGACAGACTTGACATTTCCCTCTCGCCTGGTACATCAGTCCACTTACATACGCACGGCTCATATGTAAACGAGTTATTTTAGGCTGTGGTGCAAGTCTCAAATGTCTTTGGTTCGTTATTCACAATCCACAGCGCAGTTCATCACCCCGGGCCTGTCGTGTTAGGTAAAACGGGACAATCACCGATACAGGAATGAACTCCAAACGAAACAACTTTGCCTTTATGCAAAAAATGCTATAGAACTTTTTAAAACATTAAGTGTAGTTTAAATGATTGGAATCATATAAAATAATTGCATAAACACAGACATTTATTTTTAAAAAGGTCTGGTGGTATTAATTTTTTCTGATACTCACCAAATCTCATGTGCAGACCGAACCCAACAATGAATGTATCCAGCTAACAAGTGTGCGCATCTTAAGCCGGATATATATTATTGTGCTGCACCATCGAGCTCCATTTAAAAATAAACTATTAAAAACACATTAATAAGCAACACTGTTGCACTGAGTGACATGTTCCTTCAAATGTGGATAAATCCGCCGCTGAAAATAGTTCCCAATAAATGTACTATTTCCTCCTGATTATTATTAGTTATGGACAAATGGTAGGATATACTCCTTACTACTCCTTTTCAGACATGTAATATCTATTTACATTATTAATTGATAATGTTTATGAGAATGTGTATATTAAAAGTTTGTTTTATGTTTAGTGTTTATTTTATTTGTAATTTTTTAGTTTTGTCTTTTTACTTATTTGTAAAATGTTAGAAATAAATACATACAAATCTATTGTTTGGGTATCGTTCGCTAGCTAACAACAAACTATATTATGAGCCGTTTTCAAACATATGTCGTTAGTAGGAGCCAATGGGCTTGGAGCCGAGTGTCACACAGCGTAGAGAAATCAGAACATATTGAGAGATGGACTAACACAATGGTTAGGTTTGGTCTTTTCATGAGAATTGCTGAAAACACAAAAAATATAACGCGAACATCAGACTTATCTTTTAAGTGATGCTCATCTATCTTATTTTACCCAAACCCCTGACCTCGTGTTAGTCCACATTCAGTACCTGACAAACTGCACGGTGTGAGTGTTTGCATCAAAGCATCAGCCTGCCAAGCTGCCTCACTGCGACTCGAACGTCAGTATCCACTGTGGATTATTATTTCTAAATCTCTGATAAGCAAAACTGGACTCCATCTCAGCCCTTAAAAAAAACTGAACACATACATCGCCCCCCTCCCGCCCCGCCCCTGTTGCTGCCACCCACAAGTTTAAATGTATGCCATTTCCTCGACCCCACGCTCAGATCTCTCACACACACAAACACAAACACACACACACACACACACACACACACACACACACACACACACACACACACACACACACACACACACACACACACACACACACACACACAGAGCTAAAGGGCCTGTCAATGCAAGGATCTTCCATTGTTAACCAAGTCTCTTCCCAAGTTAAACTGTACATCAGACCCCAGAGCCAAAGATACACAGAGCCAAACGATGTCAGTCCAAGCATGTTCAATCCCAGATTGTTCCCCGCCCCTCTCCTCCAGCCCTCTGCCTTAGTATCTGTAGTCTCTCACAACTCTGCTGTGTACTACGCCAAACCCATCTCCTCCAACACACTCCTCGGTGACTCGTCCTCCTGTAAAGGGAAACACACACGTTAGAATGGAGGAACTAGTTACACTTAAAAAAATACAACAGATATGATTTCTGATTGAAATCAAATGTTTTGCCAGTTTTAAGGCTTTAACACACAAAAACAACATGAAGATGTGAAATACTCCCTTAGGAATAGTTCCGTTCTAAACCAAAACTATTCATACTGGCAGCAACAATCTCTCTCTCTCTCTCTCTCTCTCTCTCTCTCTCTCTCTCTCTCTCTCTCTCGCTCTCTCTCTCGCTCTCTCTCTCGCGCTCTCTCTCGCGCTCTCTCTCGCGCTCTCTCTCGCGCTCTCTCAAAGACCTTCTCTGTAATAATAATACTTGCGGCACCCATTGCCAACTGTGGTAATGAAGTTGTGCACAACCCCAACCCTCCTCGGTGGAGGTGTTGGGTCCCAGCTCACCTCCTGCAGTAGGTCCGCCTGTTCAATAGCTTTGAGGACACTCTTCTTAGACGTATCCTGTATTTCTCCTCCCATCAGGAACTCATCTAGAATGAAGTAGGCCTTCTCAAAGTTAAAGATGATGTCCAGCTCACACACCTGCACAAAACAAACACAGGCCATCAAAGCTTTGTACAGCAGGGGAAGACTTTACATGCTCCTGGGAGGTAAATCTTCTCACTTAACTCGGTAAGGTTAGTTTAGCCGTGTGAAATCAACTACAGAGAGAGAGCAGGGACACACAGAGAGTCAGACATCTGGGACTTACACTGCCAAAGTACTTATCCAGAAGCTCTACGAAGCGGTGGATGACTTCCAGTGTGATCAGTTCATTGTCCTGCTCTTCAATTGCACAACAGAAATACAGGCTGGCATACCTTCAAGAATACACACACAAAGAGCAGAAACACATATTAACAATAACATCTGACATAATGAGTTCTTCTCCATGGCAGAGCTGTAAACACTAAAGTGTACACATTTCATTAAAGTAAAAACATGCATGTAGACATATAAAGTAAGGCTGTCAGGGAATCTTCATTCTAGGTCGTCCTCAGACGGGCCCTCCCTCGGTGCTTCCAGTCATCCCGATCCTCCATTCATCTGGCTAGCTCGCCAGTATTTTCTGCTCCCGCATCTTTCCTGAGTACATCCACGTATGTTATTGTGGGACGCCCTCGTGATCGGTGCCCTCGTGATCGGTGCCCTCGTGATCGG
The DNA here is from genome assembly GCF_900634415.1 of Cottoperca gobio. Taxonomy (NCBI): domain Eukaryota; kingdom Metazoa; phylum Chordata; class Actinopteri; order Perciformes; family Bovichtidae; genus Cottoperca; species Cottoperca gobio. Next base: position 6,874,170 of record NC_041372.1, on the reverse strand, counting down.
TGCCCGTGTGTTCGGTGCCCGTGTGTTGGCTCCCACAGCACAAGTTTGCTGGCTGGCAGCTCTTGGTGTCTCTGGCAGTGACCTGCCAGCCTCATTCTCCTGACCGCTGTTTTCTCGCCCACCCTTAGCGCCCTCCCATACAAGTGCGTGTTGGTGAAATGCTCATCCTTGTTGATGCCAAGTACCACACGCAGCATTCTCGTGTAGCACCCATCTAGGGATTTCTGCAGGGTGGGCTTCAGGGTCCAGCATTCACTGCCATACAGGAGAACAGACTCCACTGTTGCATGGAAGAAGCCAAGTTTAAAACTTGAATCTAGTATTTAAGTTTTAATATACATTTGGATAGTTCATTTCTTTAAATATTAGATTGTGGGGGGGGAAGCAGCACTACGGCGGCAGTCTGCATGCATGAGTCGCAAAGCATCCTTTCATTGATGGACAATTAAAAGTAACGTTCTTCGTCCACTTTTATAGCGAGCGACAGGAATTAAAAGAAACAGCGCGTTCGACAACAGTTTAGCTCAAAGCGTCGTGGAGAGCTGCGTTGCTCACGGGCGGTAATGACACGTGTCATGGACCTAATGTGAAAAACAGATATTAGAATAGAGCTGCAGTTCCTTTAGTTGCCACCAGATGCTGCCTCAGAGGAAACACCATTTTACTGTTTGACATTTACAAATACTTCAGTTTGACTGAAGTTTCGACCAGAAGCTTTTACCAAAGTAACAAATACTACATTACCCAGATTGCATCACCAAAACTCTCCGCCTGTCTTTGTTGACACGCTTTCAGCCTACAGCTCGATCTACTAACTCAGCGGTCTCCAACATGTTTTGCGGCACGGATCTTAGCAATACGGTTAGTCACTAAGTATGACGCTCTCAGTGCACTCGCATGTGTTGATGTGGTGTGATCAGTAATTGTTTATGTTCGTGTTTTTTTCTTTCAAAAAACTCCAAGGGCTTGTCTTTTAACGCCGGGTGCTGGCGAAGCCGTTGCCTCATTTGCGAGCCTGTGTATTATGCAGAGCGGGGGATGAGAATCACCTGTAGCGATAAACATGTATTTTAAGTAGGACTCCTGATGTTGTCGTTTAAATGCCTCCTCATTGGGTCTTTTCCTAAAAAGCTCTTAAAGACGTTTGTTTTCCACTCATTGTTGCTTGTGGGCTTCATTTTTTTAGATCAAGTATCACGTGACTGAGACGAGCGTCTTGACATGTGTCAAGAGACACAGACGCACAGACAGATGTATCTGGTGATTTTTCAAAATAAAATCTCTTTCAAAATAAAAATACATTTTATTCAATCTTTCTGTGCGGCCCGGTACCAAATGACCCACGGACCGGTGGTTGGGGACCACTGCACTAACTCATATTCCCATGTTCATGTTTGCATAAATAATACTCTGAATTACTTCTTGTTGATACTGTAAACTATCAGTTAACATTTTGTCTTCCTGCACTTCACGCCACGCAAAGTAAACAGTTAAGACAGCAACCAAGTGAATTTCTGCAAAAATCACACATCTACAGTCTACCAGTCAGTTTGGGTGCGCACTGGGACAACCCTTTCATTTTCTTTGTTATAACCTCCGATTAATCAATCTAGTAAACATCTTAATATCCTAGAGCCCAAAGTGTCTTCATCACATGGCTTGTTTTAACCAACCAAAAGTCAAAAACCCAATAATATTCAATTTACTACAATGTAAGACCATAAAGCTTATTCTCACATTTGAGAACCTGAAACAATCAATCAATTTCTTGAAAAAAATATTTGCCGATTATTTTTCTGTTGATCAGTTAGTGGGCCTAATTGTTGCAGCTCGACTCTCGACTCGTATATCTATAACTTGGCAAGAACTCTTTACATTTACTTAACACTAAACAGTGGATGCCGGTGTGATATTGAATTTAAAAAACACATATTCAAAAAGCCAGGCTTGTAAAAAAGGGTTAACAGGAGGTTTCTGATGAACAGCAGAGCTTCTATTGCAAGTGCAGTGTTCCCTCAGTTCATCTCCACTGCAGGAAATCCCTCTGTGCTCAACTCATCGCCCACCCACCTGCCCGCCCGCCCACACAGGCACAGGCTTCTTTGTTTTGTTCGGCCACCTCTGCATTCTGCCTGCGCAGTAATGAGCCCTGACACACACTGATCTGAGAGTGTGTGTGTGCGCAGTTAGATCAGTGAGAGCGGAATGCTGGGTCTCACCCTTTCCACCCACCTAAAATCTAATGCTGCTCAGCCCACATACAAACAGACAAGAACTTTTATTGGTCTGTGGGAGGTGAACTAAAGCAAAGAGTAGACACACTAAAACCAGAGAATATGCTGCTTTTCTTAAGTCAAATTTAAGACTTTTACTGCTACATTGGAATGAATTAATCACTGATTTCATTTTTTTTTTAAACTAAAATACAGGGTGCTATAATCAAACTAATAATACAGGTATATATTTGACTTGGCTCGGGATTTCTTGACTGACATTAAAATTGAGCTTGTATAATAATGATAAACTAAAATGGTACACAGAGAGCACAGATGGTGCATTTACAAGCTTCTTGGATCGTACGATATTAATTTCTAGGTTACTCAGTACCACTATAAACACACCTTTTTTTTTTAATTACTGCCAGCAGTTGTGGCTTTGATTTGATAATAATAATAATAATAATAATAATTATAATAATAATAATAATAATAATAATAATAATGGGTTTTGTGCTTTAGATGGCATGTTGTATTTCCAACATACAAGATTACAAGGAACACCTAATAAACAGACTGACAGTTAAAATGATGAGAATTATCATTCACGTGCGTGTGTGTGCGCGTGTGTGCATTTAAAAAAGGAATCTGGATTTCTGCTCTGGACAACGAGATGACTGGTAAGATGGTTGTGTTAGTTATTAACTGTGACTATTTGGGTCTTAAACAATCTTCCTAATGAAACTTGTAATACGAGGAATATTGGATAGCTAGGCTATTTATAATGTTAGAAATTCCATATATTTGGTTTTATTGCTTATTGTCTTAATGGTGAATAAAATCATACAATGATTAATACAAATGTGTGTGTATTTTTATTCATTATCATTATATGGCTAGCCTGGAGCTGCAGGTTGAAAGCTAATGTTCAGGCAGCCCGTCATGCACTAATATTGTATTTGGTTATTGATAGTGAGGAATTGAGAAATTAGCATTGATAAAGTTGGCCAAACATTAAAATGGAACTCTTGGCTGTTGTCTTTAATATTTACACTCAGCCAATGATGACAAAGAGGAAGTGAAATTTGTGTAAAAATAGAACCATATTAATTAAAGTACCTCATTAAAGAATCACCGACATGGACACAGCAGACGTGAGTGGAACATTTTGAGAGCTTATAATTTAGCGGGTTTTTTTACCTTTTATAGACAATCTTGAGGTCCCTCCATTCGAGGAAGCTGCACATTTTTGGTTTGCGTGCGAGCACTATCTGCATCAGCTCCCTGACCATCTTCTTCTTGTCACGCTCAGATGTGGCTGTATACCACTTCTGCAGCCGCAGCTTCCCCTGACGGCTGAAAAGCAGCATGAAACGCATCTACACACGGACAGAGACAATTCAAAGGGGAAAAAACAGAGACAGGACAGCATTAAGGACAGGTGATTAAATATACAGTATATTCCATATTGATGCATCTGCCAATAAATTAGACAAAGTTATCAGTACTTTTGGTCAAATATAGGAATGTCAACAACGACTACAACTGGGAGGAAGGATGCTGTTTCACATTACATGAGTGCTGAATGTCACATATTTAAGGCTTAAATATGAGAAAGTTAAGAAATTCTTCAGTTAAGTCTGTTTTTCATTTTCATCATTACATTTCACTTCTCATAGAAAACATTCCAATGGAGACACACTGCATAATAGAGAATATCATACCAAACTCACTTTCACAACTCTCAAAACTATTGGAAGTGGCCTGTTTTTAAAAGTGTTCTCTTCTCCAATGTTACTTTTATAACCCATAGTTGAGTTTGAGACGCTTTTATCAACCCTTTAGCTAATTCTTGCAAAAAAGCTCACCGTACACTACCTGCCACAGCAGACACAAATAGTGAAGCATTTAGCATCGTAAGGGCCCGATATGTTTTGAATTGAGGGAGACCAAAGCAAAACCAAAAATAAATAAAAGTGAATACTGGACTTGCATTTAGCCAGTAACAGGATTGCATTGGATGGATAATGCTGTTCTGTGTCTGATGAATATGTAAGAAGGTAATGCCAACACATTAACAATTTTATAAATTGCTGTGGGCAATATTTGATTCTTCTTAAATTACCTCAATTTCTACATACAGTTTGGTATGATAATCTCTCCCCACACACACACACACACATACACATACACATACTGCAACTACAAGGAGCTTACACCCACATAAACTGATGATAGCCTACTGTACACATGCATTTTTATTCACTATACTTGATGATACAACCATGAATATTAACGCATACTGCAGTGACTGGGATTTTAACAGCTTCAATAAAACTCTACTACTCACATGATCATAGCACAAATTCACTGTACCAACTACTAGTTACTTACGTCCGCCTTATTCCAGTATTTACATCTGTATAGTCTATATGACAAAGAGACAGTTTGGGAGGTGTGGTTCCTCTTTGTTTTACAGCAGCAGGATACATGGGTGAAAGATATATAAATATTGTCTGGTGACCTATTTTAACACGCCTATTTGTATAATGCAAAGAAAACATTATTTATTTTGTTCATTATGTTATATATTGCTGACCACTTGTGGTAATAATGACAAACCTAGTCTAACAATGTTTTAACATCTAACCCAGGGGTGTCAAACTCATTTTAGTTCAGGGGCCACATACAGCACAATTTGATCTCAAGTGGGCCGGACCAGTAAAACCATAGCATAATAACCTATAAATAACGACAACTCCAAATGTTTCCCTTTGTTTTAGCGCAAAAAAGTACAAGTACATACTGAAAATGTTCAAATGTAATGAACTATCTTTTTACAACCTGAAATTTCTTAAGAAAAGAAGTTGCAATTTGAACAATATTATGCCTCAGTTTATCATTTACACACGTGCATTACAACTTACAGATCACAGTGTATCTACAAAGGCACAAACATTTTGTCACAGGTATCTGGAACAGTAGTTTTACTTTATGATCAAAACAAATCATTTTTACACTTTGCAAAGTCATCCCGTGGGCCGGATTGGACCCTCTGGCGGGCCGGTTTTGGCCCTCAGGCCGCATGTTTGACACCCCGTTAGATTCTAATGATAACTGAAGAATCAGACGGTCAACAGTATTTACCTTCTGAAAGTTGGCCTTTTTTGAACACAAAGACAGAACACACAACTTATTTTCTGTCAAACATCAAAATTATATAGTGCTATATCTTCTTTGAAAAAAACAAATGGCAAACATAACGTATTCAAATGACAGCCAATAGATCTTGTTGTTTTACCAACTTAGTTACCTACATCGAAGTATATTTACCAGCCACAGCTGTCATTATAACCACTGTAATAAAAAGCATTAGTAGACATTAGCATACAGTATGTAGACTTTTAGTTAGTAGTGTGCCAATACATTTGAACAATGATTTAAGAGATTACGACATATTTCTCAAATCAAGAAATAGTTACGATTCATTCTAATCTAATAATCAATCCATTGTTGTATATTAAAGATGTAGGTTGGCAGGCAGTTAGAAACAGGCAGCTTAGTAACAGTCATCTAACTGTCACCTCCATTGTTGTCAACGACTAAAACGTGGGCCTAAACTCGTTACCGACGAGGAAACTCGGAAATTACTCAAACCTTAAATTATTAGTGTCTTTCATTCTCAATTTTAACATTACTGAATGTCATTAAGATACAGCTAACATTGCACAGGTCATACGCTGAAATAAAACAGTGTGTAAAATAATATAAGACTATTTCCCACCTTATGCTGTTATACGGCCTGTTAGCTTGCAGGCTATGCTGACAGAAGCCAGGTGAAGGTAGCGCAGGTAGACACTTCCTGAAATCATACACCTTGCTAGCTTTAGCTTAGCACTTAGCTCCTGCCCCCTTTTTAAGCGGAAGAGAAGCAGTCACTTACCATTTCTTCTATATATATTTAAACTACTGTGACGGAACACAGCTATACTACGTCTACACTGCCTGGTCCACCTAAACAAATACACCGCAGCTAACGTTGATAGTGCATGTCTGTGTCAGATACTGTACTAGGTAACTTAGAGCTGAGCTGAACACATTCACTGCTACACTGAGCAGTTCCGCCTCTTCTGAGCATGCGCGTGTGTGTAGAAATGTGTTGCCCTGAGTTTCGCCTGTCAGGTAACCCCAATTTCAAGTTTAGGCATTTTTGTAAATAATTTTCAGAATGGCAATGTCTATTTTTGTTATTGACTTGATATTGCGTAGTTACATTTGTATTTTTCTGTATTTATATTTATTAAAGTAGTATATTTTTACAAAGCTGCTGTCTGTGAAAACTATAGTAATAGGAAATAACAGGAGTATATATATATATATATATATATATATATATATATATATATATATATATATATATATATATACAGGACTGTCTCAGAAAATTAGAATATTGTGATAAAGTTCTTTATTTTCTGTAATGCAATTAAAAAAACAAAAATGTCATACATTCTGGATTCATTACAAATCAACTGAAATATTTCAAGCCTTTTATTATTTTAATATTGCTGATTATGGCATACAGCTTAAGAAAACTCAAATATCCTATCTCTAAATATTAGAATATCATGAAAAAGTATACTAGTAGGGTGTTCAACGAATCACTTGAATCGTCTAATTAACTCGAAACACCTGCAAGGGTTTCCTGAGCCTTGAAAAACACTCAGCTTGGTTCAGTAAACTAAATCACAAGTATGGGGAAGACTGCTGATCTGACTGCTGTCCAGAGGACCATCATTGACACCCTCCATCAGGAGGGTAAGACACAAAAAGAAATGTCTCAAAGAGCAAACTGTTCACAGAGTGCAGTTTCAAAGCACATCCACAAAAAGTCTGTTGGAAGGGGGAAATGTGGCAGGAAACGCTGCACAACCAAGAGAGATGACCGCAGCCTTAACAGCATTGTGAAGAAGAGTCGCTTCCAGAATTTGGGGGAGCTTCAAAGACAGTGGACTGAAGCTGGAGTCCAGGTATCAAAAGCCACTGTTCACAGACGTGTCCGGGAAATGGGCTACAATAGCCGTATTCCCATGGTCAAGCCACTTCTGAACTCAAGACAACGGAAGAAGCGTCTGACTTGGGCTATGGAAAAGAAGCACTGGACAGTTGCAGAGTGGTCCAAAGTCCTCTTTTCAGACGAAAGCAAGTTTTGTATTTCATTTGGAAGTCAAGGCGCCAGAGTCTGGAGAAAGGCTGGAGAGGAGCAAAATCCAAGTTACTTGAAATCCAGTGTGAAGTTCCCACAGTCAGCGATGGTTTGGGGAGCCATGTCAGCTGCTGGTGTTGGTCCACTGTGTTTCATCAAGCCCAGAGTAAATGCAGCTGTGTACCAAGAGATTTTAGAGCACTACATGCTTCCGTCTGCTGAAAAGCTCTATGGAGATGAGGAATTCATTTTCCAGCATGATCTGGCACCTGCCCACAGTGTCAAAACCACCAGTAACTGGTGTACTGACCATGGCATTACTGTCCTCGATCGGCCTGCCAATTCCCCTGACCTGAACCCCATAGAGAATATGTGGGGTATTGTGAAGAAGAAGCTGAAAGACACCAGACCCAACAATGCTAATGAGCTAAAGGCCGCTATTGAAGCATCCTGGGCATCCATAACACCTCAGCAATGCCACAGGCTGATTGCCTCCATGCCACGCCGCATTGATGCAGTAATCCGTGCAAAAGGATTCCCAACCAAGTACTGAGTGCATTAATGGACATTTTCAAATGTTTGATTTTGTTTTGCTGTTATAAATCTTTTTTTTTTACGTGGTCTGAGGAACTATTCTAATTTTTTGAGATAGGATTTTTGAGTTTTCTTAAGCTGTAAGCCATAATCAGCAATATTAAAATAATAAAAGGCTTGCAATATTTCAGTTGATTTGTAATGAATCCAGAATGCATGACATTTTTGTTTTTTTAATTGCATTACAGAAAATAAAGAACTTTATCACAATATTCTAATTTTCTGAGACAGTCCTGTACATATATATCCTGTTATTTAATGGTGCAAATTACTAAAGATCACATTTTTTAACAGATAATTACCTATAATATACCTAATAAAAATATAGATTGTACTGAAAACATCACATTATATTCAATCTGTGTAAGGCATGGCCAGATCTACAGTACACCATGTTATTTGAAAGGGGACATTTAATGCTAATTTTAAGGTTCATACTTGTATTTTGGGTTTCTACTGGAACATGTTTACATTTAATGTTCAAATAACACATTATTTTTTTCTCATACTATCTGTCTGAATGTACCTGTATTCACCCTCTGTCAGAAACGCTTAGTTTTAGCAGCTGTCTCTTTAAGCCCCCCTCTCGAAAAAGCCCAGTCTCTGGTTGGCTTGCAAAAGAAGAAATGGCACACCTTAGCAAAGGTAGTTCTCAAGCCCATGAGGGGCGGTTTATTCTAATGAGCCTACATGTGACATAGGAAGGGGAGGCAAATCTGAATGGCTTGTTGAATCCCATGTTTTCTGATCTAGGGAGCCCACAAAGAACTGCCTGGGTTGTCTTATTACACAGTTTTATGGATTGGTAGACACTCTAGATACCCAAATGTATGCGCACAAAGACTGAAAAAGTGAGGTTTTCATGGTATGTCCTCTTTAAAAAGGGGGAGTCATGACATTTTGCTGTTTGAACACAAGAGGTCAGTGTTGACCTTCCACAGTTCTCAACACTATAGTTATCAAAGACAACAGCTTTGTAAAAACATAGTACTTTAATAAATATAAATACAGCAAAATACAAGTGTAAGTAGGCAACATCAAGATAATAACAAAAATAGACATTAGAAATAACATTGTAAAAATAGATAAAAAATACATTTTTGTTGGTGCTTGGCAGTGCATTGGTTCCTGTCGTGTCGGACAACAGTAAACTACTAAATTAGATAACTTTCCTTCATATTTATTTCTGTCTCGTCAACCACAAACATTCAGAGAAATAAATTAACAGCAAACATATAAACTCTCAGTCAATCATGTTTCAAATGTCTGTCATGTTAAACCTGTGTCTTCTTGTATTAAGTATATTATAAATAAATCTTTAATTAATTTAGTCTGTCTGGTCAAAAGAAGTCATAGGAACCCTGTACAGTAGGTCTGGTGTGTGTATGGTCATCATGTGGAGTATGAGCAGCAGTAGTCAGACGCAGTGGAATGAAGGCAGGTCTTCAAAGTAGGTTAATGTTGTTGAGGCTGGTTGAACTGGCCCATGAACAGAACAGCACCTAAACACAGGAAGTCAAACATTAGACACACGCGCACTTTACTGCTCCTCAGCTGAATGGCCTTCTAAAATGGGATTTCAAAATAAAATGTAACAAGAGTGTTACCTGTTTGTTTGTGCTGGATGAGGAAGAGGAAGGGTCTGTCCAGAGTGATCTCCTCCACTGCCATACGAGAAAACATCACGGCAGCTGATGGGGGGGAAGAAATGAAAAACAGGTCAGAGTCTGTAAGGTTTCATGGTTTTTCCCTGGAGCTGGCCTTATCTCAATTGCACTTGTTCTAGTTTAATTAGACACAAAATATATTTAGTAATGTGTGCCGTATATGTATAACATTAAGGATCTGAAACAATAAAAAGTGTAAAACTATATTTGACACCAAGTACTTTACAAGACAGGGCCACAAATTTGGTATTTATCAACGCCATAAAGATCCTCATCATTTCCAATGACACCAATTTGCATCAATCATTGCCATTCACCTTTCCACCCAAAAAAATGTAAATCCCCAACTAAATTTGCGTAACTAACTAAAAGAATAAAGTAAAAAAATTAAATAAATTTCCAATCCCTCTGCATTAGCCATGGAACTCTGAAATTCTTGTTTGTGTGTGTGTGTGTGTGTGTGTGTGTGTGTGTATGTGTGTGTGTGTGTGTGTGTGTGTGTGTGTGTGTGTGTGTCTGTGTGTGTGTGTCAGATTCAGTATTGGGCCTACCTGTTGCTGCTGCTCCCTTGGTTCCTTGCTCATTCACCTCGATCTTCACTCTCTGCAGAACCTTCGACACACACAGCCTCTCATCGGCTGCAGGGCAGAAACACACACAGATTAGATTACATTGTTCATCTGAAGGCACTACACTCACTGTAGCTTTAACGTGCTCATATGCTGTGGTAAAGTTAGAAGTTAACTCAGGAGGTTAACTTACTGGTGATGCGGGTGAAGTCAGCAGTAGCCAGGTTGAACATGTCTCCCAGACCCATTTTGAGCAGAGAAGCCTTCAAATCCACCTCAGAGTTCAGAGTAAACCTGCGAAAACACACAAATTCTACATTTTAGCCACATAACAATCAACATGACACAAACAGCTGTCAAACTACACACTAAAGTATTTTAAAAATAATTTCATGTTAGCCACCCATACTGTCTGACCCTTTCTCCCTCACCTGGGCATGGCCAGCTGACGCTTGACATTCCTCATCTCTGTTCTCCACTGCTTAATCCTCTGGCTGTTCAAATCCCCACTGAGCGTGCTCAGTGGAACTTCAGGCTCGAACGGTGATACCAGGAACATGCTCAGTGAATCACCCTCATATGGGACCTCAATGACATCATAGTCCACCCCTTCGGCAGTCACAAACTCGCCTGTAGATTAGGAAGATTGATGTATTTAAGTGTCATCATCCAGCATCACATTTAGATTAAAGTGCACTGGGTCCGGGATTTTGAACCTACCATAGTGGAAGCGGTTGGTGAGTCTCATCATGTGCAAGGGCACACTGCTGCCATTGGCACAGTGGAACATCCTCTCTTGTGTCATTTTGGGGTCAAAGGGAACCTTCCAGAGGCCTTGGAAGTGGAGAGCATTAAGAAGGACCAGGCGGGTCTCATCACTCAGAGAGCCAGACGCCAGGAACTCAGGGATGGCACCTGCAGAAGAAAAGACAGCAAAGAGGTCACAAAGGATTCAAATAAATGTAAGCGAAGAAAGCACTTTGCAGAGGAATTCTTTGGACAAACATTAGGTACCTCCAGTGTGGTCTGAGACCCATGAGTTGATGATGCTGACTGCCTGGTCTGGCTTGGTGAAGTCCACCTGGTTAGGGTGCGTCTGGAAGGCCTTGGCAAGAGCCCGGCGGTAGCCCTTCTCCAGGCTCATCTTCCTCTCCACCATGACCCCGCTGGCTGTATCCACCCCCTCCTCACTGGACAGGTCCCGGTGCAGGAGGCGCTGCTGCCGAGACACCCCTCGCTCTGCAGGACAGGAAACATGAGGGGTTATTTTACACCAATAATACAACAATAACACCTTACTCCTCCCATGCCCCAGTCTACCAAATCCACAGATCTGTTACCTTCATATACACATTTAGGTATTTATTTGACAAACTTTGTCTATTTGCGTCTGTAGAATCAAACTTAAATTCACCAAAAGTTAGCATTAGAGAATGCGTCATTTGCATATTCAGAAAACTTGAAAAGTTTCATTGTGATCTTTTAGTTGTTTACCGTATTCACCTCAGTGTCTCCTCTTAGTGTCTATGCTGTAAAATATTTGAGGTTCTTTTCTAAATTGTTGGCCTCAGTCAGTCCTGTGTACTCTTATTGTTTGGTTTTACATTATCCCCATTTCCTAACAGAATCATCAAATCGTCTTTTAAAGTATGCATCACTCACCTTGCAGAGAAAAGCCCATAGCAGCAGTTAGGGCCCTACGGGTGCTTCCAGCAGCACCGAGCTGAGCCATGGCCAGGACAGATGCCACGCCGTACGGTGACAGCGCCACATTCTTGTCCGGAGAGTCGTGGGCCAGCTGGGAGAAGACCTTCAGGCCAAAGTCAGTCTGTTTATCCTGCAGAGAGCCGAGCCCGACTCTGCTCAGAGTCAGCAACAGGGAAATATACACGCAAAGCATCCTGGGAAGGAAAGAAAGAAGAGAACAGGTGTAAGTTTGACACGTGGTTGGTTTCAATTCAGCAGGTACACTTTAGACACCTACAAGTTAAACCTTCTTTTATTTTCTTAATATTTAATTGAAAAAACAAACATATGTGGCTGTACTGAAGCACACTGTCACTGGCATCCATAGCAGCTCTTCCCAAAGGAGAAGAATATGTTGGATTGATATCATCAGCACAAAATGTTGCTCAATCTTCTTCATTTGATGAAGTAATTGTTGGGAAACAATGCTCCCCACATAAATTCGGGAACAAATGTTTGCAATGCAATGTTTCCTATTAAGAAGGAAAGGTAAGTATGCTGAATTGCTCAACACTGCAGAGAGACTAAACTGCTCGCAGATGTTTTAAATGAAAGTTTGTGAGTTAGGAAAAAAGCAAAAGATCTTCTTTAGCTTCCAGAGAACTCGTAAAGTATTGCTCAACGATGCAGTGATACTGGAAATGATTCCACATCAGACTCTAAAAGTTCAAAATGTAAGATTTTTACATTTTTAAATGTATTGTTGCGTTACAAAACAATAAAACATATGTAACAGAGTTGAATCCAGTTAAACATTCAGCCTACATCTGCACAGGGCTTACTATAAACCCTTCCTTGCTATTTAACTGTGGGCCTCACATTCTGAGATATTCAGATGTATGTGACTCACGCCGAACGTGTATACATTCACATCTGTGTGTCAACTGGAAAATCTGTGTGTGTGTCAGTAACATTGGTTTTCCACTGCAGACATCAATAGCGTATACTGTGTGGAGCAGCTTCACATAGTGCAGCAACAGCATCATCATAGAACTGCTGCTGGGTCACAGGTCGGTGCTGACCTCCGCTTCTGTTTGCGTAAGCCTTCACTTCCAGCTCTGAACACACACGCTTTCACTGATCACCACAGAGAACTACACACAGCTTCATTTCCAAGTTGTGCATCAGTCTAAAAGAAGCTACTGACCAGTTAATGTACTTAGTTACTTTCCACCACTGCTAGTATTAAATCTAGTACAACATAAAGTAAGAGTAATTAACAATGATCATAACTCCACCACCTCAGAAGAAATAATGACATGAGTCCTCATTACCTTTTCTGTGAATCTGCGCAGTTTTATCAAACCATGGAGACCTACAATATTTCTTAAATCTGTGAATAATCCCACCTCTCTTCCCATCGACACACTCTTTAATGCTTTAAATCCAATAATCAAACTTCAAAATACAGGTTTGTAATTAATCTGCATATGTTCAAACAACCATATTATTCCTTGTACCACTTTCATCAAATAAAATAAAAATAGTGACTTTGTTGCTCTTATTGGAAGACTGACAGTGATTCTATCCCCTGCATGATTCTGTTATTGCACCCTTATATAAAACAAATCGGCCATTATTTTTTTAGATTAGATTAAATGTTTATTCTAAACATTTAGTTTAGACTAGTTGTAGTTCTTACCTTTTGGTTGAAATGTGTCTGATGTAGTTCAGCAAGTCTCTGTTGTTTCAGCTTCAGTCTGTTGCTGCTTGAGTGTGAAAGACTGAATGAGTTTCTTTTTATAGAGTAGAGCTGCACGGTCTGAAGCCCCGCCCCCCACCTACGCACACACACACAGAAGTTATTAGACAGAATGATGTCAGACTGTCTGGACACGCTTCCTTTTCATGAACACACACGTCCACTCTCAATCCCTATCACTCCCTTCTCTGTCTGTTTTGCTCAAACCATGACAGAGCATATGGAAAGTCACTTAACTGTTTTCCCTGTCTCATTCAAACACACACACACACACACACACACACACACACACACACACACACACACACACACACACACACACACACACACACACACACACACACACACACACACATATCCCTGTGACATGTGCAGGAAGGACAGTGTCCGCAGAGGAGACGTTGCGGTCAGAAAAGGTCTACCAGGCTGTAAGGAAATGGGTGTAATGTTTTCTTGTGTGTGGTTTTGTCATTATTATAAGTATTTTACGACCTTTTTTTTTCTACAACCCTTAATTTTTTTGATCATAAGTTAAAAACGTATGAGGATCCAATGTTTGCCATTAGTTCATTATACACTGATGAAAACAGATTTTACACATGTGATGAACATTTAAAAGTTTGCTATGTTGTCTACATCTTATTTATTTATGTTTTTAATTTAATTTAGCACAACAATAATAAAGATTAAAGAGGCTTGGAAAGGGTCTTGGATTTTTAGAAAAGAAAGGTTCAGCAGGGGTAACAACATTTTTTTGTTACCCCTCCTGAACCTTTCTTCAGTGCCACTATTAGGCCAAAAAATGCCACTTTTATTAAAGAAATAGCTGAATATATAATGGACAGGTTGCCAGGAAATGCACTGAATACAACATGTGCTCTCAGCTAGCGGCACCCTCAAACTAAAATTGCAAGTTTGATGTTTACATTTACTGTTACTTAGCGTGGCTTTAACAATAGCTAATATATATTATACAGTCAATCTCTTGATTCTCACTTCGGGGATGACACATCAAAACAACACATTTGGTCGCGGCTTCCAGCATTCCTCATCCCACTACTCACGAAGCATGTGGTAGACAGGACAGGGAATAGGAATTTACAAACTTTTTCCACATCTATCTGGATGGAAGCATCTGGCAGAGCCACACAAATCCTAATTGAAGCCACTTTTTCTCTTAGAAGATAAAATAAAAGCCAGTAAGAACTTTCTAGATCTGACACAACCTATATGCACCAGCTTTGGAAGGCTTGATGTTAAATGTTTGGTTTTCCATCAGTGAAAAAAAGAACAAACTAATGTATCCAGAAGGTGTTCAAGCATGGTGAATACTAAACCATAAGGGGAGGAAAGGGTTGGGTCAGCCACATTGCAAACAGGCATGTTTTCTCACTTCCCTGTGGTGGTACAGCATCTATCCATGTAAACAGGTTTTAGTTTAATTTTCTAGCTTTTGAGATATCTGCCGTAATGACGTATTTCTATAATATCTGCATGGCAGTTCTGGTTAAGGTTAGGGAAATATTATGGTTACGGTTTAAACAAAAAAAGCATAATAATAATAATGCGACACAACACGTCTTAAATTTGCACTGAACGTTGGCAATAAACGTAAATCTTGAGGTTCGGAATTGTTGGATGGATATGTAGATGATTTGGCTCTGCACTCAGCAAAACCACAATTACTGTCCATGTTATGTCAAACTTAGCAACAACAAACCTTTCCCACTGGACAAAAAACCCAAAACACCCACTAACATCTGGCTTTTGTCTTTAGTGGAAAAGGTTACAATCGGCATTCATTCATTTATCGGCTCCAGCTTCGATCGGCAGCGATGAAACATGACGCCCCGGAAAGACATGATCGTTTTCGTCGTCTTTGTTAGTGTTTCCACTGTTCCAACGATCACCCACTCGAAAGAGACTAACCACCGTAACGTTTCACTCCACTAAAGGCATACTCTTCTCCTGGTAAATGGACTGCTAGCTTTTGCAATCACTCAAAGTGCTTTACAGCACATGTCACCCATTCATACAGTCAGTAGCTACCATACAAGGTGCACATCAGCTCGTCAGTAATGATGACCATTCACACACTCACACAACATTGGACAGGCCATTGGGAACAATTTGGGCTTCAGTATCTTTCCCAAGGATACTTCGACATGCTGACTGCAGGGGCTGGGGATCGAACCACCAACCTTCTGACCACTCTAGCTCCTTTTCTGATGTGAAAGGAGTCTAACCCTTATTTGTAACGGGTTTTCCCTTGTTTGAAAAACCTGAATATAGGCACTAATTTTGGTGGGAAAAATGGTATTAGTTATAATAATGAGTGCAATGACGTGTGAAAGTTAGTGGTGTATGAATGCACTGGCTATACGAGGTACGTGGAGGTGAAGGGATTGGGACACTGGCTATAACACCAAAGGAAAAGACAAACCCAGGCTGTAAACTGAGATGAAAAGGTTTGGGAACTAGACTGCCCTGATGTCATTGTCTTATGCCTTTTATCTTTCTTCATGCCAAGACAACAATGTCTCTGAGGGACATTTATTGGCCCATTTACACAGTCTTGTATGTAAGACAGTGTAAATGAGCGGTTCAAATTCTGTGTCTTGGTGGCAGTTTATTAGCGTCGTTGCACTTTAATTGCCTCGTTAAATCACATAGTACAGCTAATTTATCATTTTACTTGAAATGAGAGAATAATAGCGATGGCCTCATGAGTCATTTATGGAGCTTTTGTTTCACCACGGTTGTTACTGCATATGTCATCCTGCTGTTTGTTTGGACAGCGTTGCCAAAAATTCACAGATGCAATAACATATCTCTTTACTGTTACTTGGAATGATAACTCCCACAACCCCACAGGATTTGATTCATTCCATATACGGTTGTGAATGGAAACTTGGCGTGTTCCACCCACCCAGTTCTCTGTGGGGGCTTCAGGAACATGGGATCAACTGTTGCCAAGACAACACACAACATCACACCCACATGTCGTTAAATCCAAAAATGGGTAAAGTAGTACTTGTTACGTGAAATACACATTAGGGCAATATATAAAAACAACATGAGAAATAAGAACTAACATCACTTTTGTAGTTTTTCTCGTATGCTGTTGAAACTAATTAATTTATTAATGTGTAAAATATAATTTACCAATAGATCAGGTATAAGCTATTACTGAGGAAAACCTTTGGGTTGCCAGGTTGTGAAAAATGTATCAGACTAGACTTGCATCTTAACTGGACGCCTGAGCTGACTTGTATTTAATGGCAGATGATGAAAACCATTTAAAAGTGTTTGAAAAGTTGTTACATATTATATTATTATAATATTGCAAAAGAGCTACATAAAATATGAGAAAAAGTACAGCAAGCAAAATAAAGTAATACAATATAAAAATAATTTAAAGAATAAATAGAATAAAAGTAAAGAGAATGCGTTTGTATATTAATGGGTTGAAAGAGATGCTTTTACAGATGAAATATGCAGATATCAATAGAAACAGGACACCTGATTTACTGTATTTAGCTTTCATGAACTGCAAATCATTTTGAATATTGATTTCACATGAAAAGAAAACATTTGGCTCATATTACCACAGCGACTGAAATAGCAGTTGTCATAGAAACTATACTGAACAAATGTGCTAACTTAACTTCCCCCACATTTCTCATTGCGTTATCTTGAGTTTGGGAACTAGAGGGAAAGCATCTACCCACATGCTGTATGCTGCAGAACAGAAACAGTTACGGAAAGGGCAGTGAGCACATGTCGTAAATAAGACGAGAGGGAATTCCCTGTTTCACTAGCTGACTTTTTGACTTTGAGGTTTTGGGTGGACAGAATGACACTGTGGATTTGAGAGTTGCTGTTTGCTTCCATGTTTGTGTTCTCACTGAATTTACAACACCTGAAAATAAACACTGAAGCTTAACACTGACTCAACATGTGACGAGTGTGTCATCAGACCAGTCTGAACTGGTGAGATTTGTATCAGCAGTAATATATTGTATTGCTGCAGTCTCTTCTTGCTAACTATTACATGTTTTACAATAACATGGAAACAACAAGTTGCAAAAACTGCAAAGACAGGACTCGTAGTACTTGTATTGTCAGTAGTGTTGTTTGCAAAAAAGTATATTAGTCAGCAACAAGAGACTGCTGCAGTGCAAGATCTAGGAGCTGAACTCACAAAACTCACCACTTCATATCGGTCTGGTGAGACACTTGTCACATGTTGTCTTTTTCTGCTTCAGTGTATATTTTCAGTGTGTTGTTTCCAGATGTATCCTCACGGAATTGATCTCTTTTAGCTGTTGTAACTGTAACCTGTGAGTATGTCCACATTAAGCCAATTAGTAAACGCGTCTTCTTCTCACCGTTTCAAACCTCCATCCAGACTAAAACTGTGTTTTTCTCCCCCCAAAACTGAGCTTTACCAAAACGGTTTAACACATTCTTATGTTGTGCGGTTTACAAAACCTCTGACAGCTTTCATTTAAAACTGGCCAGAGAGATGAGGGAGTTTAGTTTGAGTCTATCCTGCAGGTCACTCCAAGACCCAGGGCCATAATAAAATAGACTCCCAGTCTAAGTCCGCACATGCAGCACTTTTAAGCCTAGCCAGTTATTGTATCTATAACTGTATGCATTTTGTGCAAAAACAAACTTAGAGCATATGTACATGGGTAACCGGCCTAGAATGACCATATACGCCTTGAGGGTGTTAAAAGAGAGGGAAGAACCCCCCTGTGCAAGGAGAAACAAACAGGTTTTGTCATGTCACATCAGATAATAGCACATACCTCATGGGATTAAAAACAGGAAGTGAATCAAGGGGCAGAGATAGTCACATCCTGACGTCCAGGCAGAGACTAAGAATAAAGGTTAACTTGATGGTTTTGCACATTCTTAGGACTGTGGTATGTTGGAAAACAAGATATTGAATGGAATTGATCTGAGGTGGGAGGTGAGCCGCAGTGGGCGCTCAGGCTGTGTGAGGGGCAGGGGCAAAGAAACAAATAAAACTGGAACTAGCTGCATTTGGTGGGATACAATACAAACTACATTTGGATTCTTTCAAGATTAAAAAAAAGTTTAAATATCTCAATAGTTGCTGGATGGATTGGAAATAAATGTTGTACTACACTAGTGCAACGGCTCAGAAAACCGCAAGTACGCGAGTAAATTTCGCCATCAACAGGTACACGTGTAGAATCTGTGCGGACATGTTCAATTTGCTGTGATCACGTGTCTTCCAGAGAATATAATCAGAACTTCCAAGTTGTACGTATAAGCGTCTGCTTGGGAATATATCAGACAACAGAATGAATTGTTGGCTTTAGTTGTGTCTAAATGTAAATAATTAAATACATCTGATCTCTTTCTCAGATAACCACCAGAGCTAACAGTCCTAATTTACCTCCAATTTTATGAACCTTTGTCACTCTGGTTCTTCTGATATTTCCAAAGAAAGAGTCATCATGAAAAACGTTCCTATACAAAGGAAAAATGGGAAGTAAATTGGGTTGTGTGTTAAGAACAGTGACATGAAGGGGAAAGCTGCTGCTGTGACCGGCAAGTGCATCATCTCACACTAAAAGAATGGCTCGAAATGACACATTCACTCTTGATAAGAAACAGGCGGTTTCCATGACCAAGTATGACCTGAGCCACATTATTCATGCTGCTGAGCAAAGCTCAACTGTGTGGCAAGAGAATTCCAATGAAAGTTAATGGAAGTGAAACAAAACTGAATTTAACTTAAAAGTATTCAAATGGTTTAAAACAAACTCAATTATATTTCCATCTATTAAAATTATGTAATTTTAGGGGAAAAAGTCATAGTAACACTCCTGTGTGTGCATGAACATATTAAACTGAGATGCAATATTTCAATGATGATATATCACGTCATGGTAACATCTGTAGTTTTATAACTATGCATTATATTACTTGAGTAAAGTGATGACATTACAGTTGAACATTTCTCAATTCCCAGGAGTAGGACTTTCTTTTCTGGGGAAAATCACATCATATTTTAAATATATTTTGTGATGTAATTATTGTATTATATTTATTTAAATTTTCTGATTGTTGAATATACTCCACTAAGAGTAAAAGTCCTGCATTCAAAACCTTATTTAAGTTAGAGTATGTAAGTTTAATGTAAAAAAATACTTATTGTGCAGTAAACTTTTCTCGTGTTTTACTGTTATATAGGATGTTTTTCATTTCTATTTTAGTACATACAGTAGTCCTCAAAGAAATTCAAAGGATTTTGAATTCTATACAGAATAGAATTCAAAATCCTTCTCCCGACTTACAAAGCAATTAATGGTCAGGCTCCAGCATATCTTAAAGATCTCATAGTACCTTATAAACCAACTAGAGCATTGCGCTCCCAGACTGCAGGGTTACTTGTAGTTCCTAGAGTCTCTAAGAGTACAATGGGAGCCAGAGCTTTCAGCTATCAAGCTCCTCTCCAGTGGAACCAGCTTCCAGTTTGTGTTCGGGAGGCAGACACACTCTCCACATTTAAGAGCAGGCTAAAGACTTTCCTTTTTGATAAAGCTTATAGTTAGGGCTGGCTCAGGTTTGCCCTGGATCAGCCCCTAGTTATGCTGCTATAGGCTTAGACTGCCGGGGGACACCTCCCTGCTCTCTTCCTTCTCTTCCTCTCTCCTCCCCTCCCTCTCTTCTTCTCCCTCTCTATATTTATGCATTTATGTAAATGTATGTATGTAACTCATCATCCGGGGTATCATCTCCGGAGTTTCTGTGTCTCATGTGGCAGGTTGCCACTGATAAAGTTTACGTCAGGATCAGGAATCGTGGCTGCGCCTGCTGCCCTGGTCCAGCTGGACCTTTTTGACATTTTCCTGGATTCATCCATACTTTCTCTTTTTCAACACAACATCATTTTCTGTCAAATGTTGTATTTGTACTATGTTGTTTATCCTGTACACACGACATCTATTGCACGTCTGTCCGTCCTGGGAGAGGGATCCCTCCTCAGTTGCTCTCCCTGAGGTTTCTTCCATTTTTCCCCCTTTGATTGTGGGGTTTCTTTTAGGAAGTTTTTCCTTGTGCGATGCGAGGGTCTAAGGACAGAGGGTGTCGTAACCTTACAGTCTGTAAAGCACACTGAGACAAATGTGATATTGGGCTATATAAATAAATTTGATTTGATTTGATCTGATCCTCAGTTCTCAAGGACACAAACGCACACAGGCACACACATGCTAAAAATCCTAGGTTGCTTTGTGTATTTTACCCAGGAAAAGGGATCAAGTATTGTTTCTCAGTTGAATCTATATTAATAATATTAATAAAAACAGAAATTTAAACTTTGTTACATAATCGCTTTGGGTAGGTCTGTGTGTAAGCAACAGGATGTACAGTATGATTGATGGAGAACCACAAAGTAGGAGTTGAAAGGAAAATGGAATGGAAATTCAACAGCTTGGCTTGTGTTAACCTGCTTGTAGTTAGAGTGAGTAAGTGGGTGAGGTTTTGGTGAACTAGACTGAAAGTACAGACAGAATATTGGCACACTGCATTCATGAATACACTTGCATTAATCTCGACGCCTAAAGTAGCCATGCACATGTTGCATAACCTGGCCAGTTCCTACTGACCTTCCATGAAACCAAAGAAAACTCTGGAAAACCTCACATACCTGCTCTCCATCACTGTAACAAGCATAAATCTAGATAAGCCCTGCAGTGATTTCACAGATAACACACATTAAACTGGTATCTTTGCCCCGATCTGGGCGTGGATCCACCTGGTGTTTCCTTGGATGGTATTCACAAAACTAGAGCTTTCTAACTCCCGACTTGTACGGCAGCTTGGTCCATCTTATTTTCCTACAACCGGACATCAGCCAGGTCCTAGCTGGGTCCCATCCCGGCTCTCCTCCCCTTCTCCCGGGGGGTTTCTATAACCTTGGTGGCGTTTGGTCTGGTAGGCGGTGGGCGGTGATCGTCTCAAAGTTCACTACACTTTATCCAACCCCCATGCTTCTTTCTCGAATTTTGATGAGTGTGTATCTATAAAGACACCAATACAATATACAAATGGTAGCAAAGTTCATGGGAGCTACTGGCCATAAGGAAGTAGTTTTGTTTCACAACGTTAACGACGTGTTGAATATCAGACTACCCTGCACGTTGAAAAATGGCGCGATAGGGGTCCTGACCAAGTATGTGACGAGTTGGGAGTGAGAACATGTTGACAAAACAGGCAGTGCAAACATTTCCAGGAACCTTTGGACTTCTTCAGATGTAGAAGTTTTTTTCTTTCCTGGGGCTTCTTGGTTCTTTGGACAATAAGGTCCAACATGTTGTTCACAAAGTTTTCAGGTGAGTAAAGTTTTCCAGTCAAGTTGCAATTCCCGAGGCTCAGATTAAACCTTCAATTCAAATGTGGGTTCACATCTGTCCAACCTAAACAACAAGAGAGGTCTTTTGTCATCGCCTTTCAAAACGACCCATATTAGCTTTTCTTATCTGTTGCAGAATCACCAGGACGATCATTTGTCGTCCAAATCTGTTGCAAATGTCACATCGCAAATTATTAATATAAGCATTTTCTGATCCGCCACCTTTATGGTTAAGGTCTGGTTAGGGTTAGGCAACAACAACAAGAAAGATGGTGGCCAAATTGACTGTTGGTTGGAGGTGGGATGCAGTGGTATCTGGTGTCAAAGTCACAGGCTTTCTACTCCCAAAGGTCCACCCCAACCTCCTGCCTCGGAGGCTTTGTAATGCTCTATCAAGATCACGCTACATCATCCTTTGCTTCGAAAAAACAAAAATACTCGCATGACCACCAGGGTTCGTTTGTCAGATAAATTTGAATCACAGACCGATAGAGTTTTTCTGGTGAGGAAGTCTCTGTTTGTTCTTTTCCTTTTTTCTTCGTCACGTTCTGACTTAGCTCCACCCTACCCCTTCTTTCCTATCTGTATAGAGTGTGACTAACTGTCTCTTTTGACCACATTTGAACCACCCATAAGGGCCCATGAGTCAGTTTTTGAGAGTGAACAGTTGTGTACCTGCATCTCCAATAACTTTGATATCAAGAAGACAAAACAAATAGTCTGGTGCTCTTTAGCCCAGCGTGGTTGGGTGTGTATATGTGTGCACTAGCAAAACATACAAAAACATTAGTATTACTCAAGAGAACTTTCCACTGACAACACTCATTCATTGACCCCGAACCCAACCCTGTTCCTCACCTAATGACACATCTGGAAGCATCAGTCTCTAATTTTAGGCACCATTTATACAGTTAATGATATAATGTGAAGTGCACAAGGAGCTTGGTGATGGAGTGGATGTGTTTTTGGAGGTGCGCTGCATTTTCTTGGGAGAAATACAGACAGATGACTAATTAAAAGTATAAAGTGTGTTAGTAACGTGTCGGTCATACTGGCTCATATTTACATTTTTATCCTAAGGTGTTGGCTAATTTGTGATCATTGCTCTGACACGTCATTTTATCTCAAAAGAGAAAATTAGATCAGGAATGAAAGTCAAAATAAAATGATGTCCAATGAACCAATTTCCAACATTTATCAGACAAATCATATTTCACACAATGCGATCATGAGTTGAGTTATATATGGTCAATTAGCCACCCCAACTGATTGTCTATAAAATCCTGAGTTGATTCAAAAATAAAATCAAGCTGAAGTTTTAAAATAGTATAAATATTTGTGTGAGTCATTGTATTAGCTGCAGTCCTGTTTTCACCAAGTTATATAAGCAGATGCGTGCACATGTGAGCACATTGGCCGTCCGACTAAATATGAGCAGCTTTCTCCCAAAACATATTCCCTCGTTTGTTGTTTTGCTTCAGGCTTTTTATTCATCGTCATCACTGACTTGGATTCTCTCCTGCCGTTCTGATCTCCATCTTTGAGCTGCACCACAGCACAGCTGCTGTTGTGGCTGCCAGTGACAGTCTCATAACACTGTTACATAAATGGACCTGATTAGACAATAGACTCAACAGAAGCCAGTCAGACTGATAATTGTCCAGCCTCAAGCTGTTACTGTTGAGGACACAGAAGTTATGTCTTCTGTATTTTTCTGGGAGTTTGGCAAACTGAAGTTATTATCATTATCATTATTTTATTTAAAAAATACCAATATTTTTACACTCCTTAAATACATTTTAATAAACACATCAACAAATGAATAAAACTTTGGCAGAATTGATATGGAATATAATTGTTTTTTCTTTTGGGGAATCGTGTAGAGAAACATGGCTCCTGGCTACGGCCATATCACATGAGTCATCACAGAGAGAGACACCTTTTTTTTTCAACCTAACTTTAATTTGAATTCTAAACCTGAATTGATCTTTTCAATACAAAAACTACAAGTGCAAAGACTTGCGCACACCTCCCTGCAGTGATTCACTTCTCATAGCAGCGTGACAAACATGCCCCTTCAACCATAGTCAACTTTCCCCTGCTGTGTTTTCCATCTCCCTCTGCACACCGGGGTAGGTCCAACCCGTCAGTGTTGTCATTACAAGTCAAGGCTCGACCCTGAGCACATTCTTCCGTTTGCTCGATTCACAGTTGGGCTCAAAAAACCTCACACACTTCCAGTAAAGTTAGAGCTTTACGACAGAAACAGAAAGAGAAACAGATTCCGTGTGAACCATCCTGCTGGTTGTAGGGTATGTGTTAACCCAGCCCAGTCCACACCACCGTTACACAACTGGGCATGCTTGTTCTCCCGGGCATGACATGGAAAAACAGTCAGAGAGCTCCATTTATTTATAACATCTTACTCATTTTTCCCATGCACCACTTTTCTTGAGGAGTACCCCTGTGGGACATACATACCCACATGCTTTTTCATCACTTCCTGTTCCCTTGTCAAGTCATATGAGCAACACACTCAGAAAAAGAAAAGGAAAAGATGTGGGGGAAAAAAAGGGAAGCACCAGAAATCAGATCCAGCTGTGCTGCACTTCAAACTATTGCCTCTTGGAGACAAGAAAAGCAGCAGCAGGGATATTGAGATATTCAAAATTCAAAACTGAATAATCCTTCAGAATATAAAGAAAAAAGCAGAGAAAAGGGCAGAAATACAAGACCTTTAATTAATATATCAGATTTAATAATTCAATGAATCAATTGTTATACCTTTATACTTCTCTGATAACCTAGGATATACAAATGTATGATTGTCTATCAAAAGAATATAAAAATATTTATTCAAGTAGTCTGACTTTAACTGCTCAAAATGTCCTTGTTTGCCAGCAATGCAAAGTCATTTTTATTTTGGATAATTACGATGATGTATTTCATAGGGATGCCTGAATCTATGGTCAATTTTGAGGGCATGGCTTGTTGCAGTTAATTATAATTAAAAATAAATCAATAAATAATGGGTGAATTTGATTCAGTGTCAGTCATGATTAAAAAGTTCATGTTTATGCAACATTACATATAATGAGCGCTTTCAATTTGGTTTCAATGTCTGGCATCAGCATAGTGAAAACTGCAGATCAGAGAAGAAGAAGACCCAGAAGCAGAACGATGGATGATGAAGACGTTGGTCACATCATGATGTGAAGATGAGTCAGAAATGTGCTGTGTCACACTTAATTTTTCCTATCGTGTCTGTATTTAACATGACAAATGATTTCATGCAGTGTCTGACAAATCTGACTCATCAGCTCCCCTATGGAAGTGTGTGTGCGTGTGCGTGTGCGTGTGCGTGTGCGTGTGTGTGAAAACATAGCATATTTTATATTTAGTTTGTTACTTGATTCACATGTGCAGGAAATAACTTAAGCTCCACAGAGGGACCGAGCTAAAACATTAGCAGCAGTGTGACGAGAAATGACACACTTGTGCTTTCACTCACCAAAAACACACACATTTCTGAATCACTACATGCCTCACAGTTCAATAAAAGTTTTGAATACCATACATTTTCTTACTATGACTAGATTCACAATAGTATAATCATTCATATCTACCATGCAGGGCCGTAGCTAGGACTTTTAAACATAATGAGGTCCATGTCCCCCCAACACACACACCCATAAATACCAAAAAAAATGATTCAGTTAAATGTTTAATTGTGTTTTATGGTCTAAATGTTGTTTTTGAAGTCTAACTTATTTTGCATTCGTGGGTCCGCATTGCTGAGCGCCGCTACGTTGGAGTTTATCCCGGTGGACGAGAGGGTCGCCTCCCTACGCCTTCGGGTTATGGGGGGGAAAACTCTGACTGTTGTTTGTGCCTATGCCCCAAACCGCAGTTCTGAGTATTCGGCCTTCTTGGAGACCCTGAATGGAGCCCTGCAGGGGGCTCCAGTAGGGGACTCCGTAGTCTTGCTGGGAGACTTCAACGCACACGTGGGGAAACGATGGAGACAACTGGAGAGGCGTGATTGGGAGGAAGGGCCTCCCTGATCTAAACCCGAACGGTCGTTTGTTGTTGGACTTCTGTGCTAGTCACGGAATGGCCATAACAAACACCATGTTCGAACATAAGGATGCTCATAAGTGCACGTGGTACCAGAGCACCCTAGGCCAAAGGTCAATGATCGATTTCGTAATCGTATCATCTGATCTGAGGCCGCATGTTTTGGACACTCGGGTGAAGAGAGGGGCGGAGCTGTCGACTGATCACCATCTGGTGGTGAGTTGGATCAAGGGGTGGGGGAAGACTCTGGACAGACCTGGTAAACCCAAACGGGTAGTGCGGGTGAACTGGGAACGTCTGGAGGAAGCCCCTGTCCTGGGGATCTTTAACTCACACCTCCGGCGGAGCTTTTCAGCTATCCCTGTGGAGGTTGGGGGCATTGAACCTGAGTGGGCGATGTTCAAAACCTCTATTGCTGAAGCTGGGGTGATGAGCTGTGGTCTCAAGGTCTTAGGTGCCTCAAGGGGCGGTAACCCTCGAACACCGTGGTGGACCCCGGTGGTCAGGGAAGCCGTCCGACTGAAGAAGGAGTCCTTCCGGGTTATGTTATCCGGGAGGACTCCGGAAACAGTTGTAGGATATCGAAGGACTAGAAGGGCGGCAGCTTCTGCCGTGTCAGAGGCAAAGCAGCGGGTGTGGGAGAAGTTCGGAGAAGCTATGGAGAAGGACTTTCGGTCGGCACCAAGGTGCTTCTGGAAAACCATCCGGCACCTCAGGAGGGGGAAGCGAGGAACCATCCAAGCTGTGTACAGCAAGGGTGGGACCCTGCTGACTTCAACTGAGAAGGTTATCGGCCGCTGGAAGGAGCACTTTGAGGAACTCCTGAATCCGACTAACATGCCCTCTATGGTTGAGGCAGAGCTGGAAGCTGATGGGGGATCATCGTCAATTTCCCTGATGGAAGTCACTGAGGTAGTCAAACAACTCCACAGTGGCAAAGCCGCAGGGGTTGATGAGATCCGTCCAGAAATGCTGAAGGCTTTGGGTGTTGAGGGGCTGTCTTGGTTGACACGCCTCGTCAACATTGCGTGGAAGTCTGGGACAGTGCCTAGGGGTTGGCAGACCGGGGTGGTGGTTCCCCTATTTAAAAAGGGGGACCAGAGAGTGTGTGCCAACTACAGGGGTATCACACTTCTCAGCCTCCCTGGTAAAGTCTACTCCAAGGTACTGGAAAGGAGGGTTCGGCCGGTAGTCGAACCTCTGATTGAAGAGGAACAATGCGGATTGCGTCCTGGTCGTGGAACAACAGACCAACTCTAATCTACCTTTTTGAGGTTCAAAGTTGATTCTTAACTATGGAAATACGTTTAAATTTCCATTTTGTCTTAGCACTTTAAGTTCCCAACATGGGCGAGAAGTGCTGAGCAGAAATATCAATTTAAACATCTATAATTCTTTGACAATTGGGCAACTCCACCTGCTGATGAAGATCATGTGATATGAGGAAACGTTCAGAACAGCCACTGGATGGACCTGAGATTGTTTTTGGCTTTGTTTCATGCCTGTTAAGACTTTGCCAGTATTAACAGAGCGTAAACATAGAGTTCATTCCAAACAGGGAATGTTCCAATAATAGAGACTCAGTGTGGTTAGAGAAGAGGAAGCTGAGTGCCGTGGTGGTTGGGGTCGATTAGTAACAGGAAGTAACTCATGGATAATGAAAGTTACACACAGGAGAAAAATGTGAGAATCTTTCTATTTATAAAAAAATAAGAAATGTTCCGTATTTAGAATATTTGACCAATCATAACTTAATGTAATCAATGAAGGTTTTTCATTCAACTTCCAGGCATTATTGTGGATTGTTAAAGGATGGGCTTTTGCAATCATCCAACTATGTAATTAATAACATATTATTTCTAGAAATTACACCAGGGACAGTCCGTGCTTTCTGAATCAAAAATTTTTGTTTGACAAAAATAGAATAAATCAATGATTAAAAAAAGTAACTCAAGGTCCATTTATTAGAATTATTTTGTCTAACTCTTGTAAACTGAAATTAATGAAAAGCTGCACATTACAATTGTCATTCCATTGTGTATTGTATGGCTTCTTAGCGCCACTGTGTGGTAACATAAAGTTACTACTGAATATCCACTGTGAGCCATTTAAGCAGAATCCTATCTATTTCAAGTCTGTTTGCGGTAATATGCAAACCTGGGCTCTAAAATAAGTTATAACGAATAAACATGAAACTACGTGCGCAAGAAACGGTATTTTTCATGTATATATCCTTTATATATAAATTATTATGTCGGCCAATTGTGATAGGTGGCGCCGTGGCTTAGTTGGTTAAAGCGCCTGTCTAGTAAACAGGAGATCCTGGGTTCGAATCCCAGCGGTGCCTTTTATATCTGCCCGTCTGTATCGATGTTTATGTGCTGATAAACATGTATATCTTTAGTTTAACAACGACTTTATAACTTGACAAAAAGTTATATCAAATCACGGTGCACCAATATTTTCTCACCCTTCCAGGTTTTTCTACAGCTACAACAGAAAATGATTTACTTATTGTAAATACATTTTAGTTTTTATTTGGGACTTGTGTTTGGCAATGTGAGCGAATGTAAACCCGTTTGAATTGCATAAAATATGTTTTAATTCAATTGTAATACATCGGTATGTAATCGCTGTCAATTACGAAAACATTCGCTGCGAGCAGGGTTCGAACCTGCGCGGGAAGATCCCATTGGATTTCAAGTCCAACGCCTTAACCACTCGGCCATCGCAGCCAGTGAGTAAAGATAGGCAGCCTATTTCTTTTTGACAGATGCAGGATGTTTTTATTGTCTGTCTGCTGCAATATACACTTTTATGGGTCGAATAATACTTGGATTGGCTGTCCAAAATCATCGTCCAATCACGATACTCACAGTCCATTGTGAGATTGGCCCTAAACCAATCACGCCGCGGGAGCACATTGGAGCTAAGCCAATCACGGGCCACTGCTCGGCTTCTCTCAGAGCACGCCCTGTCACGCTGCTGGATGATTTTGGACGTGACGCGAAGCGTAAAATAATTACCTCAAAGTAAGTAACAACATTAAATGTTTTTATTTTCTTATTTAACAGTCGTAATACGTATATTTCAATTCATCGCTCAAAGTAATTTCATCACGTTATAGGGCAACTTCAATCGGCATAACGTTAGCAAGCAATCGTTAGCAATCGCTAACGTTTCTGCATGTAATAACGTTAACGGAAATATTCATGAATGGAAACAGCCATGTGTAAATACGTCCAAGTATTCACAGTAATTCAAGTAAGTAGTTAAAAACACGTTGAATATATTATAAATATACCATATGTGTTGTTACTTACTTTGAGGAGCCGTTTTACGCTTCGCGACAAAGTCATCCAGCAGCTTGACGAGGGCGTGCTCTGAGAGAAGCCGAGCCGTGATTTAGGTCCAATGTGATCTTGCAGCGTGATTGGTTTAGGTCCAATCTCACAATGGACAGAGAGTATCGTGATTGGACGATGATATTGGAAATTGGACAGCCAATCCTAAACCAAGTGGATTAGGGCCTGGCAGTTGTTGTAGTAGACCCATTAGCCAAAGTCAGTATAATAGATAGCTCTTAGAAATAGAAAGACAAGTAGGCTACTTACCTGATTGATGGTTGTGTCATCACTACTGTAAAGTACCAGGAAACAGATCAAATCAAATCAAATTTATTTGTATAGCCCAATATCACAAATTATACATTTGTCTCAGTGTGCTTTACAGACTGTACAGGTTACAACATCCTCTGTCCTTAGACCCTCGCATCGCACAAGGAAAAACTTCCTAAAAGAAACCCCAAAATTAAAGGGGAAAAAATGGAAGAAACCTCAGGGAGAGCAACTGAGGAGGGATCCCTCTCCCAGGACGGACAGACGTGCAATAGATGTCGTGTGTACAGGATAAACAACATAGTACAAATACAACATTTGACAGAAATTATGTTGTGTTGGAAAAAAAAAAAAGAAATAGAAAGTTTGGATGAATCCAGGAAAATGTCAATAAGGCTTCCCGGTGTCCAGCAGGACCAGGTCAGCAGGCGCTGTCACGATTCATGATCCTGACGTAAACTTTATCAGTGGCAACCTGCCACATGAGAGACAGACACTCCGGGGATGATACCCCGGATGGTGAGTTAGTAACATACATTTACATAAATGCATACAGATAGAGAGGGAGAAGAAGAGAGGGAGAAGAAGAGAGAGGGAGAGAAGGAAGAGAGCAGGGAGGTGTCCCCCGGCAGTCTAAGCCTATAGCAGCATAACTAGGGGCTGATCCAGGGCAAACCTGAGCCAGCCCTAACTATAAGCTTTATCAAAAAGGAAAGTCTTTAGCCTACTCTTAAATGTGGAAAGTGTGTCTGCCTCCCGAACACAAACTGGAAGCTGGTTCCACTGGAGAGGAGCTTGATAGCTGAAGGCTCTGGCTCCCATTGTACTCTTAGAGACTCTAGGAACCACAAGTAACCCTGCAGTCTGGGAGCGTAATGCTCTAGTTGGTTTATAAGGTACTATGAGATCTTTAAGATATGCTGGAGCCTGACCTTTAATTGATTTGTAAGTCAGGAGAAGGATTTTGAATTCTATTCTGTATTTTACCGGGAGCCAGTGCAGAGCAGCTAATACAGGAGTAATATGATCCCATTTCCTTGTTCTAGTCAATACACGTGCCGCTGCATTTTGGATCAACTGAAGAGTCTTAACCGACTTTTTTGGACAACCTGATAACAATGAGTTGCAGTAATCCAGCCTTGAAGTAACAAATGCATGGACTAGTTTTTCTGCATCATTTTGAGACAGGATGTGTCTTATTTTTGCAATGTTACGTAGATGAAAGAAGGCAGTCCTTGAGATTTGTTTTATGTGGGAGTTAAACGACAGATCTTGATCAAAGATGACGCCAAGATTCCTTACAGTGGTGCTGGAGGCCAAGTTAATGCCATCCAGAGCTTCTATGTCATTAGAAAATGCGTTTCGGAGGCGTTTAGGGCCAAGTATAATAACTTCAGTTTTGTCTGTGTTTAACATCAAAAAGTTGCTAGACATCCAAGTTTTTATGTCCTTAAGGCATGCTTGAAGTTTAGCCAATTGATTGGTTTCATCTGGTTTAATTGATAGATATAATTGGGTATCATCCGCATAACAATGAAAGTTTATAGAGTGGTTCCTTATAATATTGCCCAAAGGAAGCATATATAAGGTGAATAGAATCGGTCCAAGTACAGAACCCTGCGGAACTCCGAGACTGACTTTGGCTGTCATGGAGGATTTATCGTTAACAAGTACAAATTGAGATCGCTCAGATAAATAGGACTTGAACCAGCTTAGTGCGGTTCCTCTTATGCCAACACAATGTTCCAGTCTCTGTAGTAGAATGTCATGATCAACAGTGTCGAAAGCAGCACTGAGGTCTAACAAGACAAGAACAGAGACGAGTCCTTTGTCTGAAGCCAATAGAAGGTCATTGGTAACTTTCACCAGTGCCGTCTCTGTGCTATGATGAACTCTAAATCCAGATTGAAAAACCTCAAATAAACTATTATTATGTAAAAAGTCACACAACTGTTTTGCGACTGCTTTCTCAAGGATTTTAGCGAGAAAGGGAAGGTTAGATATCGGCCTATAGTTGGCTAAAATCTCTGGATCAAGACCAGGCTTTTTAAGAAGTGGTTTTATTACAGCTACTTTAAAGGATTTTGGTACGTAGCCAGATAATAAAGACAGGTTGATCATATTTAATAACGAAGTGTTAATTAAGGGTAAAACTTCTTTAAACAGTTTAGTTGGAATCGGGTATAAAAGACAGGTTGATGGCTTAGACGATGAGATTGTTGAAGTTAGTTGGTTAAGGTTGATTGGAGTAAAACAGTCTAGATATATTTCAGGAGTTACAGATGTTTTTAAAATTCCAACAGTTGAAGTTAAGTCATTACCAATTGAGGTCAGGAGGAGATTAATTTTGTCTCTAATAATTATAATTTTATCGTTAAAGAAACTCATAAAGTCGTCACTACTGAGAGATATAGGAACAGAAGGCTCTGTAGAGCTGTGGCTCTCTGTCAGCCTGGCTACAGTGCTGAAAAGAAACCTGGGGTTGTTCTTATTTTCTTCTATTAAGGAAGAGTAATAAGCTGCTCTGGCATTACGGAGAGCCTTCTTATACGTTTTAAGATGATCTAACCAGACTAAACGAGATTCTTCCAATTTAGTGGAACGCCATTTACTTTCAAGATTTCTCGACTTTTGTTTTAGTTTGCGGATTTGTAAATTAAGCCATGGAGCTTTCTTTTTCTGTTTTATGATCTTCTTCTTAAGAGGAGCGACAGAGTCGAGTGTTATTCGCAGTGAGGCTGCAGCGCTATCAACAAGATGATTAATTTGGGAGGGACTAAAGTTAGCATTGGAGTCCTCTGTTATATTGATATTGAGTCCTGGTATTGAATCAAGTGCTGATGGAATCACTTCCTTAAATTTAGTCACAGCACTTTCAGATAAACATCGAGCGTAGGATATTTTGCCTACTGGCTTGTAGTCCAGTAACAGGACTTCAAAAGTTATTAAAAAATGGTCTGATAAAAGAGGATTATGTGGACACACTGATAAACTTTCAATTTCAACACCATATCCCAGAACAAGGTCCAGAGTGTGGTTTAAACAGTGAGTTGGTTCATGTACATTTTGACTGAACCCAATTGAATCTAATATTGAGATAAATGCATTATTAAGGCTGTCACTATCAACATCCACATGAATATTAAAGTCACCTACAATAATTACTTTATCTGTTTTAAGGACTAAATTTGATAAAAATTCTGAGAATTCAGATAGAAATTCAGAGTACGAACCAGGAGGGCGGTACACAGTAACAAATAAAATTGGCTTTATTGTTTTCCATGTTGGGTTTGAGAGCGTAAGAACAAGGCTTTCAAAAGAGTTATATTTTAGTTTAGGCTTAGGATTGATCAAGAGGTTTGAGTCAAATATGGCCCCAACTCCACCTCCTCGGCCAGTACCTCGAGGAATGTGAGTATTAATATGACCAGGTGGAGTAGATTCATTTAGACTGACATATTCTTCATGTCTCAGCCAGGTTTCAGTGAGACAAAATAAATCAATCTTATTATCTGATATTAAATCATTTACCAATCCAGCTTTCGTTGATAAAGATCTGATGTTTAAGAGCCCACATTTAATTTTTTGATTTAGTTGCACTTTTGCAGTGGTGGTGTTTATTTTAATTAGGTTTTCATGTATAACTCCTCTTCTGTTAACCATAGACTTGATTAGTTTCAGTGGTCGTGGGGCAGACACAGTCACTATGGGGATTTGAGTGGGTGACTGCCCGGAAAGAAGCACAGAGAAGTGTGTAAGACTACAACTCTTTGTCCTGGTCTCAACTCTGGGTTGTCATGGATTAGGTCCACTAATAGACTGTGTAATATTATTGGATATGAGATCTGCTCCAGCCAAAGTAGGATGGATGCCGTCACTCCTAATCAGACCAGGCCTTCCCCAGAAAGTCCGCCAATTGTCTACGAAGCCCACATCATTATCTGGACACCACCGTGAGAGCCAGCGACGGAATGATGACATGCGGCTAAACATGTCATCATTCAAAAGATTTGGCAGAGGACCAGAGAAAACTACGGAGTCCGACATTGTTTTGGCAAATGTACACACCGACTCCACATTAACTTTAGTACACTCCGATTGACGCAATCGCGTGTCATTACCGCCGACGTGAATAACAATCTTACTGTATTTACGTTTAGCCTTAGCCAGCAGTTTCAAATGTGCTTCTATGTCGCCCGCTCTGGCCCCCGGAATGCACGTGACTGTCGTCGCTGGTGTCTCAAAATGAACGTATCTCAAAATTGAGCTACCGATAACCAGAGTTGGCTTCTCAGCTGGTGTGTCACTGAGTGGGGAGAATCTGTTAGAAACAGCAAGCGGTTGGTGGTGAACCGTGGGCTTCTGATAACACTTCTTTCGGACAGTCACCCAGTCTCCCGGCTGCTCGGGTCCCGCCGGGGGACGGCTAACAGGAGATACCACTGGTCGACCCGCACCGACTATAGGGGGCTTGCTAACAGCTACACTTGCTAACCGCTGACTAGCCATGGTGCGGAGCCGCTCATCTATCCCTCTAAAACTCGCCTCCAACCCTGCGTATAAACTACATTTAATACACGTACCATTATCACTAAAGGAGGCCGAGCAATAGCTAAACATGAAACACACCGAGCAGGAGAGAGCAGAAGAGGGAGATGCCATCGCTAGCTGCCGAGCTGCAGCAGCTAACGTTAGCAGAGCCGAAAGGAGCGTAAAGAATTGAGGATTTAGCGAGAGTCGCTAAGAGAAGGAGGATAAGGAGAGAGTTGTAAGTGCTTAGGAAGTACAAGTATAGGTTTAGATAGATGACAGGTAATTAGCCGATGTGATCAAGAATATAATAACATTAACTGGGTCAAACTGGAGCTGCCGAAGTATGCTACCAACAACACAGAAACATTAACAACCGGAAATGACGCGCTTACCGTAACTCATGACACCACAGGAAACAGGAAATGAAGACTCCAATTTAACTCCAACCAAGTATCATGTAACTCCCTTCTGCTCAGCATTGCTAAGCAAGATGCCAATGGTAATTCGAAACTGCAGTATTGAATTTCCATAAAAAAGGACATTAGGGGAATCACTGTTATTATTTCAATGGTGGAATGTAACTAAGTACATTTACTCAATTACTGTATTTAAGTACAATTCTTAAGAACTTGTATTTCCATTTTATGCAATTTAATACTTCTATTTCACTACATCTCTACGCTTTACTTCACTGCATTTGTTTGACAGTTTTAAGATTACACATTTTCATACCCTCCCTATCCAGTGAAAACCATGTATATCCAAATTTGGTGATTTTAAATGTGAATGATTCCTATAAACTGAAGGATTAAGTGTTCTGATTTCTGTCCACAATGTCTCTCTTTAATAAGACGTATGTAATGATTAAGAGGTAGCAATGGCATTTCAATGTTTATGCACTTGTATTACATTTATTTTTATCACATCCACTTGCACTTTGTTTAAACACTCATGGACACACACAGTCTGTTGCTAAGGTGATGTTGAGATGAAGTGTATTGTATATTGGTACAAAGATCAGGGATTTGTCACCTGATTGGCACTCCCTCGGGGTGTTTGCATAGAAGCATATTTTGCAATCGGCTAATCATGCTTCCTCTATAGCCTGTATAGAATGTTGGTGTATGGATCTATATTGGAGTTCCCTGAGATTATCAGCTCATTAGGTATTATTATGTTTCTTCTAACTGTATATTTTGTATGTATTAAGTCTTTGTGATTGTTACATTCAAGTGTACAGAAGAGCATATAATGCATATATATATATAATATATAATATCTACATTCAGTATATATTGGTATATTCTTTTCTTCAGGAGAGATCAAGAAGACACAGTCTTAAACAACATACCTCCCCTCAACTTAAAGAGAAAAACAAACAATAAAAAAATGGAATAACTAGTAAGTAAAAATCTAACATAATTTAAAAAGAATACAACAATAAATAAATGACAACATGAATGACACAAAATGAGCTGAAAACCAAACCAACCAAATATTCCTTGTTAAAGTTTTAAAAAGTTGGCAATCTTACAAATTATTTGTGCAGCAAATAAAGTTTATGATAATAAATAAATACAATTAAATCATGTTCTATCCCGTTAAAGGAAATGCTCTGCATCTAGAAATTCCATCACGCACAAGTAGGTTGAGTATACATAAGGGAAATCTGCATGAGGAGTGATGATGCAGAAACTTGATCCTACACTGCAGCACTGGTGGACTCAGGAAGAGAGAAAAAAACCTGGAAAAAATGCCTTCTATGGTACATAAAACATGATAAAGTGCCATTTATAGTTGACCAATGTGCAAGGGAACATGATAAAGTGAAAATGATAAAGATAAAGTGCCCCCTGGGTTCCCTTCCAGTGGAGAAAATTTAATGCAGGCTTCTCGACATGATAGAGAACTCTGCAGGCGTATGCCCCTCAGTACTGATGCTGGTGCCCTTTTTCTTTTTTCATCCCTGACAGTTTGAGTCCACCACTGTACTGCGGATTTCTGAACATTTAATATACTTGGCTTTGACTCTCCAAAAATCCACTGATCCACATGCTTTCTGCCAGGACAAATCCTCATACATTAGACATTTGTGTTTTAATCCTCACTTTTCCCCACTGGTCGCCTAAATGAGTTGCTCTTCAACTTTAGGCCCAGAACCATTTACTCATTGGGCCATTCATTTTAGTTTGCAGATATGACACCGTTTGCTCATTACACTTTTGAAAATTAATCCATTAATTAGTAATTAAACCATGTCAGCAAAGAGCAAACACTTGCAATGATGAAACAATCAGCAAACTACAACAAATACAATACTTCACAGAACATTCCACATCTGTGTTCCAGGGATCACTGTATAATATTTGCCACAGCATTTTCTTTTCGACTGTAGGGGTGTTGCCCAAAATATAACATATCAACAGTCACTTAACTACTGCTAACATCAGCTGAAAAAAAGATGAATAACCTGTAACATTTATTGCACTAATGAAGCATATGTAAGACCTAACAAGTCCCTGAAATGAATACTGCAGCCACAGCCCTGACAAAGTACACAGAATTTGCTCAGTCATGTTAAGAACCAATACAAATGTCCTCACGTTGGAGGAGTTTCCCCCTGACTATCTTTCTGAGAGCAGGACTCCCTCATACGCATGTAGATAGCCGACTCCAGTTGATAATCTTTTTTTTTACGATTGTGAATCACTATGAGGTTAAATGTTATCTTTCATTTTTACATGCTACTCTGACTACTTATTAATTATTTCAATGATTTTACTCATTTTAATTATAAGCCCTGTACATTAAATGTAATCAGATCAGCTTCATTATAAGCTAGAATTTCAGCATTAATGAAATGCACTTTGTACTCTTACTTGTTCAAACATAAGAAAGGACACAGTGTCACTGCTTTACATTCATTATGTGACTCAAAGAAAGTCAAACCATCAAAGTTCTAAAGTTCAGAACACTTATGCACACACCCTATATTTAATACTAAAAGCGTATGACTAAAGTTGTTCATACTCACGTCTACGTCAGTGGATATGTTATCTGACAACATCTGAAGTCGAAGTGTGTCTGATCTGAATGTCCCACTGCTTCCTTGATCCCTCTCCTCTCCAAATAGGGGGTTCCCCACTTCCTACTCCCTTCACCGCCTTTACTCTGACCATCTTCGCGAGTGCGTCTTTCACGCTTGTGACGCTATCCCGTTGACAACATCTGTCCACAGACAGACAAAACACTTGGTAAAACAGCTTATGTGATACTTCCTGCTGCAGTACGTGTCTCCTGAATCAAATTTAAAAGATGGGATTAAACATTGACTTGGGGATGGTGAGGAAATGTTTTATGTCAGTGGGTGTGGAATTACAAACATGCCAAATTTACAAATTAAATATCAATTCTATAACATTTGATTTTCCGAGTGTACTAAAAAAAACGCGTCCACAGGGTAGAACGTCTAAGATCTTATACAGGAAGTGGACAATTTCAAATAAATCAGTTTACACATGCAAAACAAATATGGTATGGAACACAGAATTGTTGTTTATGGGCAAAGCTTAGATCTCACTTTCACAGATAAATCTCAGCAGTGTGAGCGTGACTAGAGATGGAGAGAACCCGAGGTCAAAGTGCATATGGAAAGTTTAGTCAGTCCAGGTTGCTATAGAAAACAAACTTTAACAACAACTTTCAACGTTTCTAAGGGATGTACAGTAACAAAAGCGATGATGCTCAAAAAATAATATATGAAGACCTAGATAGAAGACAGCCTTTTCACTTTAACCCTATTAAGTCTGAAGCCTCAAATAACATTGTATACATTGTACCTCCAGTTCAATAATAATTAACATTAGAAAATTGCTTGGATGAATTGATCAAAAGAGTAAATCACAATAAAATTCAATCGACGTGCTTTACTGTATTTCCATTCCACACAAAGAATGTAAAAATAGGTATATGAGATAATAAAGTGTGTCCATTTGATCAATGTTTTCAGTTTATTACACAATAAGCTCTATAATGTCATTACATTACAAGTTGCTATTTGTAATACAGTGTTTGATCATCCCCACCCTGTGTACTTCTGAAAGGTCAAAAAGCAGACTGACACTCACACACTTGAAGAGAACACACCCGGTCCCTATCTCTCACAGTTATTCATTTACACATTTTGCAACGTGAAGTCATACAGCAATTCAGCATCCTTACCTCCCACCCAACACACCCTTGTTTTCCAGACAACACCCACCC
This sequence comes from Cottoperca gobio, assembly GCF_900634415.1. Taxonomy (NCBI): domain Eukaryota; kingdom Metazoa; phylum Chordata; class Actinopteri; order Perciformes; family Bovichtidae; genus Cottoperca; species Cottoperca gobio. The sequence continues at coordinate 6,835,582 of NC_041372.1, read as the reverse complement.
TCTTACCCCCCTAGCCCTTTATATAAAGTCCTCTGCCCTGTCCCTCTGTCTTCCTCTCCTGCTAACTAACAGTTAGCCATGGATACATTAAAGTTTCTAATTCTGCTCTTATGGATGTGTGGCTGCAGAGCAGGAGGACAGGCACAAGAAAGGTGAGTCACTCCCCCCAAAGAAACCATGTCCAGCGTGACAAATCAATAAGTTGATCGAAAGAAAAAAAATTAATCATTCAAGTCATTTTTTCATGGAAAAACAAAAAGTGATATGAAGTATGAAAATATGAAGATTTACCGCTTTTTTCGTTATATTATCTTAAAATTAATATCTTTGTATTTGGGACTGACGGAACAAGACATTTAAAGACATCACCTTGGACTCTGAGAAACTGGGATGGACAGTTTTCAATATTGTCTGACATTTTAAACACCAAACGCTGAAACAATTCATCTAGAAAATAATTGCACATATTATATAATACTTATCCTTTCAGAGATTTCAAACCATTGGGTTTGAAATTGCTGTTCTGTGGTATCAGTGTGGATCCTATTAAATCCCTATAAAGATAGTGACTATATATTGAACTCTGATGTTTTTATATGATGCCATAATAATAATAATAATAATAATAATAATACATTAGAGTTGTATAGCTCTTTTCTAGAAACTCAAAGACGCTTTACATACAACACTTCATATCCACTGCTTACGCCCACACCGTGTTGCGCTTCACAAGTCCTACAGGGCTCTCCTCTGCCCGTGCATGGGTCACTATTCGGATGTTTGTTTTGATAAATTGAAACTGTTCAAATGAACACAAGAGGGAACTATCTCATGTTGCTAATTGCAGTTTTCATGTTGCAAATTTGATGAAATGAGACCTTGCTCTTGTTTACTAAACCTCATAAGATTGTCAACGGTTTCACTTATTTCCATCATCTGTAATAATAATGTCGACTGCAGTATAAATGACAGTGGTTTAGATAAACGTACACTATACATTTCAGGCATAGTT